>NW_025961030.1:0-78200 GCF_023159225.1 Perognathus longimembris pacificus
CTACGCAGCATGTTCATGTCGTTCCTAAATGAGCTTTTATCTCTCTCCCCTCACCACAAATCAGATTCTTCTGATTAGTTCCCAGTACATTATCCTTTCCCCTGTGTAATTACCTTAACAAGCTCCACGTGTTTTTATTTGCAGAAGGTTTACTCCCTGATATACAGCTGCCTATCCCTTGGTAAGTGCAGGTCTAAATGAGCATTTTTCGCTGTTCAATCACCACAATCCAGATTCTTTGGGGAGTTACCAGTACAGTAACCATACCAGGAAGTACTTAATTTATTTAGCTACTGCTTTTCATAATCTCAGTGGAGATATTTACTGATAAACAGCTACCTACGCAGCATGTTCAGGTCGTTCCTAAATGAGCTTTTATCTCTCTCCCCTCAACACAAATCAGATTCTTCTGAGGGGTTCTTAGTACATTATCCTTTCCCCTGTGTAATTACCTTAACAAGCTACAGCTGTTTTTATTCTCAGAACGGATACTCCCTGATATACAGCTGCCTACCCCCTTCGTAAGTGCAGGTCCTAAATGAGCTTTTTACTCTGTTCCCTCACCACAATCCAGATTCTATTGGGGAGTTACCAGTACAGTAACCATACCAGGAAGTACTTAATTTATTAAGCTACTGCTTTTCTTAATCTCAGTGGAGATATTTACTGATAAACAGCTACCTACGCAGCATGTTCATGTCGTTCCTAAATGAGCTTTTATCTCTCGTCCCCTCACCACAAATCAGATTCTTCTGAGGAATTCCCAGTACATTATCCTTTCCCCTGCATAATTACCTTAACAAGCTCCAGCTGTTTTTATTCTCAGAAGGGATACTCCCTGATATACAGCTGCCTAACCCCTTCGTAAGTGAAGGTCCTAAATGAGCTTTTTTCTCTGTTCCCTCACCACAATCCAGATTCATTTGGGGAGTTTCCAGTACAGTAACCATACCAGGAAGTACTTAATTTATTAAGCTACTGCTTTTCTTAATCTCAGTGGAGATATTTACTGATAAACAGCTACCTACGCAGCATGTTCATGTCGTTCCCAAATGAGCTTTTATCACTTTCCCCTCACCACAAATCAGATTCTTCTGAGGAGTTCCCAGTACATTATCCTTTCCCCTGTGTAATTACCTTAACAATCTCCAGTGGTTCTTATTCTCAGAATGGATACTCCCTGATATACAGCTGTCTACCCCCTTCGTATGTGCAGGTCCTAAATGAGCTTTTGTCTCTGTTCCCTCACCACAATCCAGATTCTTTTGGGGAGTTACCAGTACAGTAACTATACCAGGAAGTACTTATTTATTAAGCTACTACTTTTTAATCTCAGTGGAGATATTTACTGATAAACAGCTAACTACGCAGCATGTTCATGTCGTTCCTAAATGAGCTTTTATCTCTCTCCCCTCACCACAAATCAGATTCTTCTGATTAGTTCCCAGTACATTATCCTTTCCCCTGTGTAATTACCTTAACAAGCTCCACGTGTTTTTATTTGCAGAAGGTTTACTCCCTGATATACAGCTGCCTATCCCTTGGTAAGTGCAGGTCTAAATGAGCATTTTTCGCTGTTCAATCACCACAATCCAGATTCTTTTGGGGAGTTACCAGTACAGTAACCATACCAGGAAGTACTTAATTTATTTAGCTACTGCTTTTCATAATCTCAGTGGAGATATTTACTGATAAACAGCTACCTACGCAGCATGTTCAGGTCGTTCCTAAATGAGCTTTTATCTCTCTCCCCTCAACACAAATCAGATTCTTCTGAGGGGTTCTTAGTACATTATCCTTTCCCCTGTGTAATTACCTTAACAAGCTACAGCTGTTTTTATTCTCAGAACGGATACTCCCTGATATACAGCTGCCTACCCCCTTCGTAAGTGCAGGTCCTAAATGAGCTTTTTACTCTGTTCCCTCACCACAATCCAGATTCTATTGGGAGTTACCAGTACAGTAACCATACCAGGGAGTACTTAATTTATTAAGCTACTGCTTTTCTTAATCTCAGTGGAGATATTACTGATAAACAGCTACCTATGCAGCATGTTCATGTCGTTCCTAAATGAGCTTTAATCTCTCCCCCCTCACCAAAAATCAGGTTCTTCTGAGCAGTTCCCAGTACATTATCCTTTCCCTGTGTAATTACGTTAACAAGCTCGAGCTGTTTTTTTTCTCCGAATGGATACTCCCTGATATAAAGCTGAGTACCCCCTTCGTAAGTGCAGGTCCTAAATGAGCTTTTTCTCTGTTCCCTCACGACAATCCAGATTCTTTTGGGGAGTTACCAGTACAGTAACTATACCAGGAAGTACTTAATTTATTAAGCTACTGCCTTTCTTAATCTCAGTGGAGATATTTACTGATAAACAGCTACCTATGCAGCATGTTCATGTCGTTCCTAAATGAGCTTTTATCTCTCTCCCCTCAACACAAATCAGATTCTTCTGAGGAGTTCCAGTACATTATCCTTTCCCCTGTGTAATTACCTTAACAAGCTACAGCTGTTTTTATTCTCAGAAGGGATACTCCCTGATATACAGCTGCCTACCCCCTTCGTAAGTGCAGGTCCTAAATGAGCTTTTTACTCTGTTCCCTCACCACAATCCAGATTCTTTTGGGGAGTTACCAGTACAGTAACCATACCAGGGAGTACATAATTTATTAAGCTACTGCTTTTCTTAATCTCAGTGGAGTTATTTACTGATAAACAGCTACCTATGCAGCATGTTCATGTCGTTCCTAAATGAGCTTTAATCTCTCCCCCTCACCAAAAATCAGGTTCTTCTGAGCAGTTCCCAGTACATTATCCTTTCCCCTGTGTAATTACGTTAACAAGCTCGAGCTGTTTTTATTCTCCGAAGGGATACTCCCTGATATAAAGCTGCGTACCCCCTTCGTAAGTGCAGGTCCTAAATGAGCTTTTTTCTCTGTTCCCTCACAACAATCCAGATTCTTTTGGGGAGTTACCAGTAGAGTAACCATACCAGGAAGTACTTAATTTATTAAGCTACTTCTTTTCGAAATCACAGTGGAGATATTTACTGATAAACAGCTACCTACGCAGCATTTTCATGTCGTTCCTAAATGAGCTTTTATCTCTCTCCCCTCACCACCAATCAGATTCTTCTGAGGACTGCCCAGTACATTATCCTTTCCCCTGTGTAATTACCTTAACAAGCTCCAGCTGTTTTTATTCTCAGTAGGTTTACTCCCTGATATACAGCTGCCTACCCCCTTCGTAAGTGCAGGTCCTAAATGAGCTTTTTTCTCTGTTCCCTCACCACAATCCAGATTCTTTTGGGGAGTTACCAGTACAGTAACCATACCAGGAAGTACTTAATTTATTAAGCTACTGCTTTTCTTAATCTCAGTGGAGATATTTACTGATAAACAGCTACCTACGCAGCATGTTCATGTCGTTCCTAAATGAGCTTTTATCTCTACCCTCACCACAAATCAGATTCTTCGGAGGCGTTCCCAGTACATTAACCTTTCCCCTGTGTAATTACCTTAACAAGCTCCAGCTGTTTTTATTCTCCGAAGGGATACTCCCTGATATAAAGCTGCGTACCCCCTTCGTAAGTGCAGGTCCTAAATGAGCTTTTTTCTCTGTTCCCTCACCACAATCCAGATTCTTTTGGGGAGTTACCAGTACAGTAACCATACCAGGAAGTACTTAATTTATTAAGCTACTGCTTTTCTTAATCTCAGTGGAGATATTTACTGATAAACAGCTACCTATGCAGCATTTTCATGTCGTTCCTAAATGAGCTTTTATCTCTCCCCCTCACCAAAAATCAGGTTCTTCTGAGGAGTTCCCAGTACATTATCCTTTCCCCTGTGTAATTACCTTAACAAGCTCCAGCTGTTTTATTCTCCGAAGGGATACTCCCTGATATAAAGCTGCGTACCCCCTTCGTAAGTGCAGGTCCTAAATGAGCTTTTTTCTCTATTCCCTCACCACACTCCAGATTCTTTTGGGGAGTTACCAGTACAGTAACCATACCAGGAAGTACTTAATTTATTAAGCTACTGCTTTTCTTAATCTCAGTGGAGATATTTACTGATAAACAGCTACCTATGCAGCATGTTCTTGTCGTTCCTAAATGAGCTTTTATATCTCTCCCCTCCCCACAAATCAGATTTTTCTGAGGAGTTCCCAGTACATTATCCTTTCCGCTGTGTAATTACCTTAACAAGCCCCAGCTATTTTTACTCTCAGAATGTATACTCCCTGATATACAGCTGCCTATCCCCTTCGTAAGTGCAGGTCCTAAATGAGCTTTTTTCTCTGTTCCCTCACGACAATCCAGATTCTTTTGTGCAGTTACCAGTACAGTAACCATACCAGGAAGTACTTAATTTATTAAGCTACTGCTTTTCTTAATCTCAGTGGAGATATTTACTGATAAACAGCTACCTATGCAGCATTTTCATGTCGTTCGTAAATGAGCTTTTATCTCTCTCCCCTCACCAAAAATCAGATTCTTCTGAGGAGTTCGCAGTACATTATCCTTTCCCCTGTGTAATTACCTTAACAAGCCCCAGCTGTTTGTATTCTCAGAAGGTTTACTCCCTGATATATAGCTGCCCACCCCCTTCGTAAGTTCAGGTCCTAAATGAGCTTTTGTCTCTGTTCCCTCACCACAATCCAGATTCTTTTGGGGAGTTACCAGTAGAGTAACCATACCAGGAAGTACTTAATTTATTAAGCTACTTCTTTTCTAAATCTCAGTGGAGATATTTACTGATAAACAGCTACCTACGCAGCATTTTCATGTCGTTCCTAAATGAGCTTTTATCTCTCTCCCCTCACCACCAATCAGATTCTTCTGAGGACTGCCCAGTACATTATCCTTTCCCCTGTGTAATTACCTTAACAAGCTCCAGCTGTTTTTATTCTCAGTAGGTTTACTCCCTGATATACAGCTGCCTACCCCCTTCGTAAGTGCAGGTCCTAAATGAACTTTTTTCTCTGTTCCCTCACCACAATCCAGATTCTTTTGGGGAGTTACCAGTACAATAACCATACCAGGAAGTACTTAATTTATTAAGCTACTGCTTTTCTTAATCTCAGTGGAGATATTTACTGATAAACAGCTACCTACGCAGCATGTTCATGTCGTTCCTAAATGAGCTTTTATCTCTACCCTCACCACAAATCAGATTCTTCGGAGGCGTTCCCAGTACATTATCCTTTCCCCTGTGTAATTACCTTAACAAGCTCCAGCTGTTTTTATTCTCCGAAGGGATACTCCCTGATATAAAGCTGCGTACCCCCTTCGTAAGTGCAGGTCCTAAATGAGCTTTTTTCTCTGTTCCCTCACCACAATCCAGATTCTTTTGGCGAGTTACCAGTACAGTAACCATACCAGGAAGTACTTAATTTATTAAGCTACTGCTTTTCTTAATCTCAGTGGAGATATTTACTGATAAACAGCTACCTATGCAGCATTTTCATGTCGTTCCTAAATGAGCTTTTATCTCTCCCCCTCACCAAAAATCAGGTTCTTCTGAGGAGTTCCCAGTACATTATCCTTTCCCCTGTGTAATTACCTTAACAAGCTCCAGCTGTTTTTATTCTCCGAAGGGATACTCCCTGATATAAAGCTGCGTACCCCCTTCGTAAGTGCAGGTCCTAAATGAGCTTTTTTCTCTGTTCCCTCACCACAATCCAGATTCTTTTGGGGAGTTACCAGTACAGTAACCATACCAGGAAATACTTAATTTATTAAGCTACTGCTCTTCTTAATCTCAGTGGAGACATTTACTGATAAACAGCTACCTATGCAGCATTTTAATATCGTTGTTTACTGAGCTTTTATCTCTCTTCCCTCAACACAAATCAGATTCTTCTGAGGAGTTCCAGTATATATCCTTTCCCCTGTGTAATTACCTTAACAAGCCCCAGCTGTTTGTATTCTCAGAAGGTTTACTCCCTGATATATAGCTGCCCACCCCCTTCGTAAGTTCAGGTCCTAAATGAGCTTTTGTCTCTGTTCCCCTCACCACAATCCAGATTCTTTTGGGGAGTTACCAGTAGAGTAACCATACCAGGAAGTACTTAATTTATTAAGCTACTTCTTTTCTAAATCTCAGTGGAGATATTTACTGATAAACAGCTACCTACGCAGCATTTTCATGTCGTTCCTAAATGAGCTTTTATCTCTCTCCCCTCACCACCAATCAGATTCTTCTGAGGACTGCCCAGTACATTATCCTTTCCCCTGTGTAATTACCTTAACAAGCTCCAGCTGTTTTTATTCTCAGAAGGTTTACTCCCTGATATACAGCTGCCTACCCCCTCCGTAAGTGCAGGTCCTAAATGAGCTTTTTTCTCTGTTCCCTCACCACAATCCAGATTCTTTTGGGGAGTTACCAGTACAGTAACTATAGCAGGAAGTACTTAATTTATTAAGCTACTGCCTTTCTTAATCTCAGTGGAGATATTTACTGATAAACCGCTACCTATGCAGCATGTTCATGTCGTTCCTAAATGAGCTTTTATCTCTCTCCCCTCACCACAAATCAGATTCTTCTGAGGAGTTCCCAGTACATTATCCTTTCCCCTGTGTGATTACCTTAACTAGATCCAGATGTATTTATTCTCAGAAGGGATACTCCCTGATATACAGCTGCCTAACCCCTTCGTAAGTGCAGGTCCTAAATGAGCTTTTTTCTCTGTTCCCTCACCACAATCCAGATTCTTTTGGGGAGTTACCAGTACAGTAACCATACCAGGAATTACTTAATTTATTAAGCTACTGCTTTTCTTAATCTCAGTGGAGATATTTACTGATAAACAGCTACCTACTCAGCATGTTCATGTCGTTCCTAAATGAGCTATTATCTGTCTCCCCTCACCACAAATCAGATAATTCTGAGGAGTTCCCAGTACATGATCCTTTCCCCTGTGTAATTACCTGAACAAGCTCCAGCTGTTTTTATTCTCAGAAGGTTTTCTCCATGATATACAGCTGCCTACCCCCTTCGTAAGTGCAGGTCCTATATGAGCTTTTTTCTCTGTTCCCTCACCACAATCCACATTCTTTTGGGGAGTTACCAGTACAGTAACCATACCAGGAAGTACTTAATTTATTAAGCTACTGCTTTTCTTAATCTCAGTGGAGATATTTACTGATAAACAGCTACCTACGCAGCATGTTCATGTCGTTCCTAAATGTGCTTTTATCTCTCTCCCCTCACCACAAATCAGATTCTTCTGAGGAGTTCCCTGTACATTATCCTTTCCCCTGTGTAATTACCTTAACAAGCTCCAGCTGTATTTATTCTCAGAAGGGATACTCCCTGATATACAGCTGACTAACCCCTTCGTAAGTGCAGATCCTAAATGAGCTTTTTTCTCTCTTGCCTCACCACAATCCAGATTCTTTGGGGAGTTTCCAGTACAGTAATTATACCAGGAAGTACTTAATTTATTAAGCTACTGCTTTTCTTAATCTCAGTGGAGATATTTACTGATAAAAAGCTACCTACGCAGCATTTTCATGTCGTAGTTAAGTGAACTTTTATCTCTCTCCCCTCACCACTAATCAGATTCTTCTGAAGAGCTCCCAGTACATTATTCTTTCCCCTGTGTAATTACCTTAAAAAGCTCTAGCTGTTTTTATTCTCAGGAGGATTACTCCCTGATATACAGCTGCCTACACCCTTCGTAAGTGCAGGTCCTAAATGAGCTTTTTTCTCTGTTCCGTCTCCACAATCCATATTCTTTGGGGGAGTTACCAGTACAGTAACCATACCAGGTTGTACTTAATATATTAAGCTACTGCTTTTCTTAATCTCAGTGGAGATATTTACTAATAAACAGCTACCTATGCAGCATTTTCATGTCGTTCCTAAATGAGCTTTTATCTCTCTCCACTCACCACAAATCAGATTCTTCTGAGGAGTTCCCAGTACATTATCCTTTCCCCTGTGTAATTACCTTAACAAGCTCCAGCTGTTTTTATTCTCAGAAGGGATACTCCCTGATATACAGCTGCCTACCCCCTTCGTAAGTGCAGGTCCTAAATGAGCTTTTATCTCTCTCCCCTCACCACAAATCAGATTCTTCTGAGGAGTTCCCAGTACATTATCCTTTCCCCTGTTTAATTACCTTAACAAGCGACAGCTGTTTTTATTCTCTGAAGGTTTACTCCCTGATATATAGATGCCTACCCCCTTCGGAAGTGCAGGTCCTAAATGAGCTTTTTTCTCTGTTCCCTCACCACAATCCAGATTCTTTTGGGGAGTTACCAGTACAGTAACCATACCAGGAAGTACTTAATTTATTAAGCTACTGCTTTTCTTAAACTCAGTGGAGATATTTACTGATAAACAGCTACATATGCAGCTTTTTCATTTCGTTCCTAATGAGCTTTTATCTCTCTCCCCTCAGCACAAATCAGATGGTTCTGAGGAGTTCCCAGTACATTATCCTTTCCCCTGTGTAATTACCTTAACAAGCTCCAGCTGTTTTTATTATCAGAAGGGATACTCCCTGATATACAGCTGCCCACCCACATCGTAAATGCAGGTCCTAAATGAGCTTTTTTCGCTGTTCCCTCACCAAAATCCAGATCCTTTTGGGGGAGTTACCCATACAGTATCCATACCAGGAAGTACTTAATTTATTAAGCTACTGCTTTTCTTAATCTCAGTGGAGATATTTACTGATAAACAGCTACCTACGCAGCATGTTCATGTCATTCCTAAATGAGCTATTATCTCTCTCCCCTCAACACAAATCAGATTCTTCTGAGGAGTTCCCAGTAAATTATCCTTTCCCCTGTGTAATTACCTTAACAAGCTGCAGCTGTTTTTATTCTCAGAAGGGATACTCCCTGATATACAGCTGCCTACCCCCTTCGTAAGTGCAGGTCCTAAATGAGCTTTTTCTCTTTTCACTCACCACAATCCAGATTCTTTTGGGGAGTTACCAGTACAGTAACCATACCAGGAAGTACTTAATTTATTGAGCTACTGCTTTTCGTATTCTCAGTGGAGATATTTACTGATAAACAGCTACCTACACAGCATGTTCATGTATTGCCTAAATGAGCTTTTATCTCTCTCCCCTCACCACAAATCAGATTCTTCTGAGGATTTCCCAGTACATTATACTTTCCCCTGTGTAATTACCTTAACAAGTTCCAGCTGTTTTTATTCTCAGAAAGTTTACTCCCTGATATACAGCTGCCTACCCCCTTCGTAAGTGCAGGTCCTAAATGAGCTTTTATCTCTCGACATTCACCACAAATAAGATTCTTCTGAGGAATTCCCAGTACATTATCCTTTCCCCTGTGAAATTACCTTAACAAGCTCCAGCTGTTTTTATTCTCAGAAGGGATACTCCCTGATATACAGCTGCCTAACCCCTTCGTAAGTGCAGGTCCTAAATGAGCTTTTTTCTCTGTTCCCTCACCACAATCCAGATTCTTTTGGGGAGTTACCAGTACAGTAACCATACCAGGAAGTACTTAATTTATTAAGCTACTGCTTTTCTTAATCTCAGTGGAGATATTTACTGATAAACAGCTACCTATGCAGCATTTTCATGTCGTTCCTAAATGAGCATTTATCTCTCTCCCCTCACCACAAATCAGATTCTTCTGAGGAGTTCCCTATAAATTATCCTTTCCCCTGTGTAATTACCTTAATAAGCCCCAGCTGTTTATATTCTCTGAAGGTTTACTCCCTGATATACAGCTGCCTACCCCCTTTGTAAGTGCTGGTCCTAAATGAGCTTTTTTCTCTGTTCCCTCACCACAATGCAGATTCTTTTGGGGAGTTACCAGTACAATAACCATACCGGGAAGTATTTAATTTATTAAGCTACTGCTTTTCTTATTCTCAGTGGAGATATTTACTGATAAACGGCTACCTACGCAGCATGTTCATGTCGTTCCTAAATGAGCTTTTATCTCTCTCCCCTCACCACAAATCAGATTCTTCTGAGGGGTTCCCAGTACATTATCCTTTCCCCTGTGTAATTTCCTTAACGAGCTCCAGCTGTTTTTATTTTCAGAAGGTTTACTCCCTGATATACAGCTGCCTACCCCCTTGGTAAGTGCAGGTCCTAAATGAGCTTTTTTCTCTGTTCCCTCACCACATTCCAGATTCTTTTGGGGAGTTACGAGTACAGTAACCATAACGGGAAGTACTTAATTTATTAAGCTACTGCTTTTCTTAATCTCAGTGGAGATATTTACTGATAAATAGCTACCTACCCAGCATGTTCATGTCGTTCCTAAATGAGCTTTTATCTCTCTCTCCTCAACACAAATCAGATTCTTCTGAGGAGTTCCCAGTACATTATCACTTCCCCTGTGTAATTACCTTAACAAGCTCCAGCTGTTTTTATTCTCAGAAGGGATACTCCCTGATATACAGCTGCCTACCCCCTTCGTAAGTGCAGGTCCTAAATGAGCTTTTTTCTCTGTTCCCTCACCACAATCCAGACTCTTTTGGGGAGTTAACAGTACAGTAACCATAACAGGAAGTACTTAATTTATTAAGCTACTGCTTTTCTTAATCTCAGTGGAGATATTTACTGACAACAGCTACCTACGCAGCATGTTCATGTCGTTCCTAAATGAGCTTTTATCTCTCTCCCCTCCCCACAATTCAGATTCTTCTGAGGAGTTCCCAGTGCATTATCCTTTCCCCTGTGTAATTACCTTAACAAGATCCAGCTGTTTTTATTGTCAGAAGGTTTACTCCCTGATATACAGCTGCCTACCGCCTTCGTAAGTGCAGGTCCTAAATGAGCTTTTTTCTCTGTTAACTCACCACAATCCAGATTCTTTTGGGGAGTTCCCAGTAAAGTAACCATACCAGGAAGTACTTAATTTATTAAGCTACTGCTTTTCTAAATCTCAGTGGAGATATTTACTGATAAACAGCTACTTATGCAGCATGTTCATGTCGTTCCTAAATGAGCTTTTATCTCTCTCCCCTCACCACAAATCAGATTCTTCTGAGGAGATACCAGTACATTATCCTTTCCCCTGTATAATTCCCTGAACAAGCTCCAGCTGTTTTTATTCTCAGAAGCTGTACTCCCTGATATACAGCTGCCTACCGCCTTCTTAAGTGAAGGTCCTAAATGAGCTTTTTTCGCTCTTCAATCACCACAATCCAGATTTTTTGGGGAGTTACCTGTATAGTAACCATACCAGGAATTCTTTAATTTATTAAGCTACTGATTTTCTTAAACTCAGTGGCGAAATTTACTGATATACAGCGACCTAAGCAGCATGTTCATGTCGTTCCTAAATGAGCTTTTATCTCTCTCCCCTCACTACAAATCAGATTCTTCTGGGGATTTCCCTGTACATTATCCTTTCCCCTGTGTAATTTCCTTAACAAGCTCCAGCTGTTTTTATTCTCAGAAGGTTTACTCCCTAATATACAGCTGCCTACCCCCTTCGTAAGTGCAGGTCCTAAATGAGCTTTTTTCTCTGTTCCCTCACCACAATCCAGATTCTTTTGGGGAGTTACCAGTACAGTAACCATACCAGGACGTACTTAATTTATTAAGCTACTACTTTTCTTAATCTCAGTGGAGGTATTTACTGATAAACAGCTACCTACGCAGCATGTTTATGTCGTTCCTAAATGAGCTTTTATCTCTCTCCCCTCACCACAAATCAGATGCTTCTGAGGAGTTCATAGTACATTATCCTTTCACCTGTGTAATTACCTTAACAAGCTCCAGCTCTTTTTATTCTCAGAAGGGATACTCCCTGATATACAGCTGCCTACCCCCTTCGTAAGTGCAGGTCCTAAATGAGCTTTTTTCTCTGTTCCCTCACCACAATGCAGATTCTTTTGGGGAATTACCAGTACAGTAACCATACCAGGAAGTACTTAATTTATTAAGATACTGCCTTTCTTAATTTCAGTGGAGATATTTACTTATAAACAGCTACCTGCGCAGCATGTTCATGTATTTCCTAAATGAGCTATTATCTCTCTCCCCTCAACACAAAACAGATTCTTTTGAGGAGTTCCCAGTACATTTTCCTTTCCCCTGTTTAATTACCTTGACAAGCTCCAGCTGTTTTTATTCTCTTAAGGTTGACTCCCTGATATACAGCTGCGTACCCCCTTCGTATGTGCAGGTCCTCAATGAGCTTTTTTCTCTGTTTCCTCACCACAATCCAGATTCTTTTGGGGAGTTACCAGTACAGTAACCATACCAGGAAGTACTTCATTCATTAAGCTACTGCTTTTCTTAATCAGTGGAGACATTTACTGATAAACAGGTACCTATGCAGCATTTTCATGACGTTCCTAAATGAGCTTTTATCTCTCTCCCTTCACCACAAATCATATTCTTCTGAGGAGTTCCCAATACATTATGCTTACCCCTGTGTAATTACCTTAACAAGCTCCAGCTGTTATTATTCTCAGAAGGCTTATTCCCTGATATACAGCTGCCTACGCCGTTCGTAAGTGCAGGTCCTAAATGAGCTTTTTTCGCTGTTCAATCACCACAATCCAGATTCTTTGGGGAGTTACCAGTACAGTAACCATACCAGGAAGTACTTCATTTATTAAGCTACTGCTTTTCCTAATCTCAGTGGAGATATTTACTGATAAACAGCTTCCTACGCAGCATGTTCATGTCTTTCCTAAATGAGCTTTTATCTCTCTCCCCTCACCACCAATCAGATTCTTCTGAGGAGTTCCCAGTACATTATCCTTTCCCCTGTGTAATTACCTTAACAAGCTACAGCTGTTTTTATTCTCACAAGGTTTCCTCCCTGATATACAGCTGCCTACCCCCTTCGTAAGTGCAGGTCCTAAATGAGTTTTTTCTCTGTTCCCTCACCACAATCCAGATTCTTTTGGGGAGTTACCAGTACAGTAACCATACCAGAATGTACTTAATTTATTAAGCAACTGCTTTTCTTAATCTCAGTGGCGATATTTACTGATAAATAGTTACCTACGTAGCATGTTCATGTCGTTCCTAAATGAGCTTTTATCTCTCTCCCCTCACCACAAATCAGATTCTTCTGAGGAGTTCCCAGTACATTATCCTTTCCCCTGTGTAATTACCTTAACAAGCTCCATCTGTTTTTATTCTCAGAAGGTTTATTCCCTGATATACAGCTGCCTAACCCCTTCGTAAGTGCAGGTCCTAAATGAGCTTTTTTCTCTGTTCCCTCACCACAATCCAGATTCTTTTGGGGAGTTACCAGTACAGTAACCATACCAGGAAGTACTTAATTTATTAAGCTACTGCTTTTCTTAATCTCAGTGGAGATATTTACTGATAAACCGCTACCTATGCAGCATTTTCATGTCGTTCTTAAATGAGCTTTTATCTCTCTCCCCTCACCACCAATCAGATTCTTCTGAGGAGTTCAAAGTACATTATCCTTTCCCCTGTGTAATTACCTTAACAAGCTCCAGCTGTTTTTATTCTCAGAAGGTTTACTCCCTGATATACAGCTGCCTACCCCCTTCGTAAGTGCAGGTCCTAAATGAGCTTTTTTCTCTGTTCCCTCACCACAATCCAGATTCTTTTGGGGAGTTACCAGTACAGTAACCATACCAGGAAGTACTTAATTTATTAAGCTACTGCTTTTCTTAATCTTAGTGGAGATATTTACTGATAAACAGCTACCTACGCAGCATGTTCATGTCGTTCCTAAATGAGCTTTTATCTCTCTCCCCTCACCACAAATCAGATTCTTCTGAGGAGTTCTTAGTACATTATCCTTTCCCCTGTGGAATTACCTTAACAAGCTCCAGCTGTTTTTATTCTGAGAAGGGATACTCCATGATATACATGTGTCTACCCCCTTCGTAATTCCAGGTCCTAAATGAGCTTTTTTCTCTGTTCCCTCACCACAATCCAGATTGTTTTGGGGAGTTACGAGTACAGTAACCATTCCAGGAAGTACTTAATTTAGTAAGCTACTGCTTTTCTTAATCTCAGTGGAGATATTTACTATTAAATAGCTACCTATGCAGCATTTCCATGTCGTTCATAAATTAGCTTTTATCTCTCTCCCCTCACCACAAATCAGATTCTTCTGAAGAGTTCCCAGTACATTATCCTTTCCCCTGTGTAATTACCTTAACAAGCTCCAGCTGTTTTTATTCTCAGAAGGTTTACTCCCTGATATACAGCTGCCTACCCCCTTCGTAAGTGCAGGTCCTAAATGAGCTTTTTTCTCTGTTCCCTCACCACAATCCAGATTCTTTGGGGAGTTACCAGTACAGTAACCATACCAGGAAGTACTTAATTTATTAAGCTGCTGCTTTTCTTAATCTCAGTGGATATATTTACTAATAAACTGCTACCTACGCAGCATGTTCATGTCTTTCCTAAATGAGCTTTTATCTCTCTCCCCTCAAAAAAATCAGATTCTTCTGAGGAGGTCTTAGTACATTATCCTTTCCCCTGTGTAATTACCTTAACAAGCTCCAGTTGTTTTTATTCTCAGAAGGGATACTCCCTGATATACATGTGTCTACTCCCTTCGTAATTGCAGGTCCTAAATGAGCTTTTTTCTCTGTTCCCTCACCACAATCCAGATTCTTTTGGGGAGTTACCAGTACAGTAACCATACCAGGAAGTACTTAATTTATTAAGCTACTGCTTTTCTTAATCTCAGTGGAGATATTTACTGATAAACAGCTACCTACGCAGCATGTTCATGTCGTTGCTAAATGAGCTTTTATCTCTCTCCCCTCACCACAAATCAGATTCTTCTGAAGAGTTCCCAGTACATTATACTTTGCCCTGTGTATTTACCTTAACAAGCTACAGCTGTTTTTAATCTCAGGAGGTTTACTCCTGATATACAGCTGCCTACCCCCATTGTAAGGTTTACTCCCTGATATACAGCTGCCTAACCCCTTCGTAAATGCAGGTCCTAAATGAGCGTTTTTCTCTGTTCCCACACCACAATGCAGATTCTTTTGGGGAGTTACCAGTACAGTAACCATAACAGGAAGTACTTAATTTATTAAGCTACTGCTTTTCTTAATCTCAGTGGAGATATTTACTGATAAAAAGCTACCTATGCAGCATTTCCTGTCGTTCCTAAATGAGCTTTTATCTCTCTCGGCTCACCACAAATCAGATTCTTCTGAGGAGTTCCCACTACATTATCCATTCCCCTGTGTAATTACCTTAACAAGCTCCAGCTATTTTTATTCTCAGAAGGGATACTCCCTGATATACAGCTGCCTACCCCCTTTGTAAGTGGAGGTCCTAAATGAGCTTTTTTCTCTGTTCCCTCACCACAATCCCGATTCTTTTGGGAAGTTACCAGTACAGTACCCATACCAGGAAATACTTAATTTATTAAGCTACTGCTTTTCTTAATCTCAGTGTATATATTTACTGATAAACAGCTACCTACGCAGCATGTTCATGTCGTTCCTAAATGAGCTTTTATCTCTCTCCCCTCACCACGAATGAGCTTGTTCTGAGTAGTTCCCAGTACATTATCCGTTCCACTGTGTAATTATCTTACAAGCTCCAGTTGTTTTTATTCTCAGAACGGATACTCCCTGATATACAGCGGCCTACCCCAGTCGTAAGTGCAGGTCCTAAATGAGCTTTTTTCTCTGTTCCCTCACCACAATCCAGATTCTTTTGGGGAGTTACCAGTACAGTAACCATACCAGGAATTACTTAATTTATTAAGCTACTGCTTTTCTTAATCTCATTGGAGATATTTACTGATAAACAGCTACCTACGCAGCATGTTCATGTCGTTCCTAAATGAGCTTTTATCTCTCTCCCTTTAGCATATATCAGATTGTTCTGAGGAGTTCCCAGTACATTATCCTTTCCCCTGTGTAATTGCCTTAACAAGCTCCAGCTGTTTTTATTCTCAGAAGGGATACTCCCTGATATACATGTGTCTACTCCCTTCGTAATTGCAGGTCCTAAATGAGCTTTTTTCTCTGTTCCCTCACCACAATCCAGATTCTTTTGGGGAGTTACCAGTACAGTAACCATACCAGGAAGTACTTAATTTATTAAGCTACTGCTTTTCTTAATCTCAGTGGAGATATTTACTGATAAACAGCTACCTACGCAGCATGTTCATGTCGTTGCTAAATGAGCTTTTATCTCTCTCCCCTCACCACAAATCAGATTCTTCTGAAGAGTTCCCAGTACATTATACTTTGCCCTGTGTATTTACCTTAACAAGCTACAGCTGTTTTTAATCTCAGGAGGTTTACTCCTGATATACAGCTGCCTACCCCCATTGTAAGGTTTACTCCCTGATATACAGCTGCCTAACCCCTTCGTAAATGCAGGTCCTAAATGAGCGTTTTTCTCTGTTCCCACACCACAATGCAGATTCTTTTGGGGAGTTACCAGTACAGTAACCATAACAGGAAGTACTTAATTTATTAAGCTACTGCTTTTCTTAATCTCAGTGGAGATATTTACTGATAAAAAGCTACCTATGCAGCATTTTCCTGTCGTTCCTAAATGAGCTTTTATCTCTCTCGGCTCACCACAAATCAGATTCTTCTGAGGAGTTCCCACTACATTATCCATTCCCCTGTGTAATTACCTTAACAAGCTTCAGCTATTTTTGTTCTCAGAAGGGATACTCCCTGATATACAGCTGCCTACCCCCTTTGTAAGTGGAGGTCCTAAATGAGCTTTTTTCTCTGCTCCCTCACCACAATCCCGATTCTTTTGGGAAGTTACCAGTACAGTACCCATACCAGGAAATACTTAATTTATTAAGCTACTGCTTTTCTTAATCTCAGTGTATATATTTACTGATAAACAGCTACCTACGCAGCATGTTCATGTCGTTCCTAAATGAGCTTTTATCTCTCTCCCCTCACCACGAATGAGCTTGTTCTGAGTAGTTCCCAGTACATTATCCGTTCCACTGTGTAATTATCTTACAAGCTCCAGTTGTTTTTATTCTCAGAACGGATACTCCCTGATATACAGCGGCCTACCCCAGTCGTAAGTGCAGGTCCTAAATGAGCTTTTTTCTCTGTTCCCTCACCACAATCCAGATTCTTTTGGGGAGTTACCAGTACAGTAACCATACCAGGAATTACTTAATTTATTAAGCTACTGCTTTTCTTAATCTCAGTGGAGATATTTACTGATAAACAGCTACCTACGCAGCATGTTCATGTCGTTCCTAAATGAGCTTTTATCTCTCTCCCTTTAGCATATATCAGATTGTTCTGAGGAGTTCCCAGTACATTATCCTTTCCCCTGTGTAATTGCCTTAACAAGCTCCAGCTGTTTTTATTCTCAGAAGGTTTACTCCCTGATATACAGCAGCCTACCCCCTTCGTAAGTGCATGTCCTAAATGAGCTTTTTTATCTGTTCCCTCACCACAATCCAGATTCTTTTGAGGAGTAAGCAGTACAGTAACCACACCAGGAAGTATTTAATTTATTAAGCTACTGCTTTTCTTAATCACAGGGGAGATATTTACTGATAAACAGCTACCTACGCAGCATATCCATGTCGTTCCTAAATGAGCTTTTATCTCTCTCGACTCACCACATATCAGATTCTTCTGAGGAGTTCCCAGAACATTATCCTTTCCCCTGTGTAATTACCTTAACAAGCTCCAGCTGTTTTTATTCTCAGAAGGGATATTCCCTGATATACAGCTGCCTACCCGCTTCGTAAGTGCAGGTCCTAAATGAGCTTTTTTCTCTGTTCCCTCACCACAATCCAGATTCTTTTGGGTAGTTACCAGAACACTGACCATACCAGGAAGTACTTAATTTATTAAGCTACTGCTTTTCTTAATCTCAGTGGAGATATTTACTGATAAACAGCTACCTACGCAGCATGTTCATGTCGTTCCTAAATGAGCTTTTATCTCTCTCCCCTCACTACAAATCAGATTCTACTGAGGAGTTCCCAGTACATTATCCTTTCACCTGTGTAATTACCTTATCAAACTCCAGCTGTCTTTATTCTCAGAAGGTATACTCCCTGATATAAAGCTGCCTACCGCCTTCGTAAGGGCAGGTTCTAAATGAGCTTTTTTCTCTGTTCCCTCACCACAATCCAGATTCTTTTGGGGAGTTACCAGTACAGTAACCATACCAGGAAGTACTTAATTTATTAAGCTACTGCTTTTCTAAATCTCAGTGGAGATATTTACTGATAAACAGCTACCTATGCAGCATTTTCATGTCGTTCCTAAATGAGCTTTTATCTCTCTCCCCTCACCACAAATAAGATTCTTTTGAGGAGTTCCCAGTACATTATCCTTTCCCATGTGTAATTACCTTAACAAGCTCCAGCTGTTTTTATTCTCAGAAGGGATAATCCCTTATGTACAGCTGCCTACACCCTTCGTAAGTGCAGGTCTTAAATGAGCTTTTTTCTCTGTTCCCTCACCATAATCAGGATTCTTTTGGGGAGTTACCAGTACAGTAACCATTCCAGGAAGTACTTTATTTATTAAGCTATTGCTTTTCTTAATCTCAGTGGAGATATTTACTGATAAACAGCTACCTACGCAGCATGTTCATGTCGTTCCTAATTGAGCTTTTATCTCTCTCCCCTCACCACAAATCAGATTCTTCTGAGGAGTTCCCAGTACATTATCCTTTCCCCTGTGTAATTACCTTAACATGATCCAGCTGTTTTTATTCTCAGAAGGTTTACTCCCTGATATACAGCTGCCTATCCCCTTCGTAAGTGCAGGTCCTAAATGAGCTTTTTTCTCTGTTCCCTCACCACAATCCAGATTCTTTAGGGGAGTTACCAGTACAGTAACCATACCAGGAAGTACTTAATTTATTAAGCTACTGCCTTTCTATATCTCAGTGGAGATATTTACTGATAAACTGCTACCCATGCAGCATTTTCATGTCGTTCCTAAATGAGCTTTTATCTCTCTCCCCTCACCACATATAAGATTCTTCTGAGGAGTTTCCAGTATATTATCCTTTCCCCTGTGTTATTACCTTAACAAGCTCCAGCTCTTTTTATTCTCAGTAGGGATACTCCCTGATATACAACTGCCTACCCCCTTCGTAAGTGCAGGTCCTAAATGAGCTTTTTTCTCTGTTCCCTCACCACAATCCAGATTCTTTTGGAGAGTTTCCAGTACAGTAACCATACCAGGAAGTACTTAATTTATTAAGCTACTGCTTTTCTTAATCTCAGTGGAGATATTTACTGATAAACAGCTACCTACGCAGCATGTTCATGTCGTTCCTAAATGAGCTTTTATCTCTCTCCCCTCACCACAAATCAGATTCTTCTGAGGAGTGCCCAGTACATTATCCTTTCCCCTGTGTAATTACCTTAACAAGCTCCAGCTGTTTTTATTCTCAGAAGGGATACTCCCTGATATACAGATGCCTACCCCCTTCGCAATTGCAGGTCCTAAATGAGCTTTTTTCTCTGTTCCCTCACCACAATCCAGATTCTTTTGGGGTGTTACCAGTACAATAACCATACCAGGTGTTAGGGTTCTGGACACCCCCTTTCTCCCCCGACGGGGAGAATGATAACCACAAACTCTATGAAAGAGCACTCAGCCTGGCCCTCCGCCAGCGGAAGGCCAGAGGCGTGCTCACATGGGCAAGCGCTAAGTTGAGGATGGGTTGCTGAAGCTTCCCCTCCCCCCAGTCCCCCTACGTTACCGAGGTCGGAGGCGAAAACGAAGGCATCAGGGACACGCTGCGGTGGTGTAATGTGTTTCAAAGACTTTAATATGGTAGGGCACTTATATAGAAGTAATGGCGGGAAAGAAAGGGGGCTGGCCAAAGGGTCAGTCATAGGCTAGGGGTCACGTTCATCAAGTGACATCACGAAACTTCCCTTTTTGGGCGGGACAACCCCATCATGGTGGCACGCATGTGTTCACCTCCCAAGGGGTGGGGGTCAGAAGGCGGGAGGGACTTCTATTGTCCCAAGGCTGGTGGAAGGGCAGTCTTTCCCAGGCCATATTAATCCCCAACATCTCCCCCTTTTTGTTTTTTTCAATAAGCAGGGGATGCTGTAAACACATGGCATGTGTGGGCATAAGGCAAATGCTGACATAAGATCTGTGGGGCCCCTTCCACAAAACTGGGGTGAGGGGTAGGTAAGAGTCCATCCATCTGGCTATGTCCAGAAGTCAGAATCCTCAGCTGGTTTCTGCCAAGTGCAGGAAGGTGCAGACAGCAGCCCTCTTTTGTTGGTGAGGTAGAAGCTGAAACTCTGGCATTCCCGGCAGTTCACAGTAGCTGATAACTCAAACATAAGTGATTAGTAAAACATTCTTTTATATAAACATTGAAGCCAAGGTGTTAAACCTTTGCATTTACCCTTTTAAACATTTCTATCATAAAACATTGGGGTTGAGTGTCAATACCCTCAGCTCCTATTTTCTTTCCAACGGGACTCCCCAAGTCTAGCAGCAGGGGGAGAGGAAAGGAAGAAGCATGGTGCAAAATTCCTTTGGTTTCTTTGTGTGACGCTGTAGGCAGTATTGCCACAGCAAAACATTGAGCCATGAGATGCTCAAGAAGGAATCTAGAAAGCAAACAAGGAAAGGAAGCTTGGTTGCTTCCTACCGTAGGCAGTCCTACTTTCCATGAGCCATGAGATGCTCAAGAAGGAATCTAGAAAGCAAACAAGGAAAGGAAGCTTGGTTGCCTCCTACCGTAGGCAGTCCTACTTTCCATATTTCCATGGGAGAGCAGAAGTCCAACATGGTCCTCCTTTTCCTGGAGAGAACAAGAAAACATTTCTCCAGAGTGGGTGCTCTGGGTTTAATTTTCCAATCTGGAAAAACACATATACTGTACTCCATCCCACACTGATTCGGGATGATTTAAAATTTCTGGATAATTAACATAAGCATAACTAATCCTTAATTAATCCTAGGGAATCCTTAATTAATCCTGGGGAATACCTCCCCCTTTTGTTTTTTAAAATTATGACACCGGCGGCCACCAGGCAGGGAGTATGGATGGAGGTCTCGTCTTCTGTAGCTACTTTCTGCTGTCAAGGGGGCGACGTAAATCAAGGGCCCCTGGTCAGCCTGGCAGTCCGGTGTAGCTGGCAAAAAGTCCCCATCATTACCATGAGTATGGTCACTAGGGCCAGAGAGCGCTATGGTTTTCTCCAGCCCCCCCTGAGTCTTTGGGCATACCCAGAAGTTTCCAAGGCTGGTGCCTCCAGGGTTCAGGCCTGTGTTAGGGTGACGACTGTGAACGGCAAATTCCCCATTGGTGATATCAGCAAGAGATGTTATTCTGTCAAAAGACACTTTTGAAAAGGTCAGGCAAAGTATCGACAAGTTCTCAGAGCTGGTTGGCATGAATGGCATAGAACACACCCTGGGCATAAGCCAGGAACAGTTCCCTTTTGGAACATAAACCCAATTGTAAAGTGAACGAGTAAGGAGAAACGACTGAAAGAAGTGGTTAATGATAGAAAACTGGTTTGGCATAGCCAGTCAGAGGCAAAAAATAAATAAATATATATATACACCTATATACAACTGGCAAAAAAGAAGAAAATGGACAGGAATTATCTCTCTCGATTTCCCGGCTCTGATCCATTTTGAAAGGGTGAAACAAGGCAGCTCCCTTTAGGATAATATGGCACCATTCTCCTCTCACTCCACTCCACCTTTCCGTCTCCTGGACTGGCTAAGTCCCAGGAATTTTAACGTTTGTGGCTGGAATTGTATTTTCCCATCCGCGTTTGAACTCGGGGCCTGAGCACTGTCCATGAGCACTTTTGCTCAAGGCTAGTGCTCTACCACTTGAGTCACGGTGCTGCTTCAGCCTTTTGCTCGCTCTCTGTGGTTGAGCTCTCAATCTGGCTCTTTGCTGTTAACTGGGAGGTGGGATTTTGGAGAGATTTTTTCCTTTTGCCCGGGCTGGCTTTGAACTATCCAGGGAGTCATAGTCCTACAAGCCCTTTTTATTCCCAATTGAGCAACAAGGAAAAAACACAACAGAGATAATCCATTTGTAACCCGTTGAGAACTGACCAAAAACTGCTTGTGAAGGTTTGGCTATAACACTTAGAGAACATGAGATTTACATGCCATCAACTTGAATCATGCCGTTGAATCCCACTGGCAAGTGAAAGAGAACACAGATAAATGACAACCAAGGGCAAAGGGTTAAAGCATTGTGGAATCCTCAGTCTCGGAAGTGGCTGCGTCCCTCATCCCCATTTGGCAAGTTCCATGCCATGCGATGGGGAACTCGAGGCAAGGCTGTAGTGGCTTCTCTTGCTCACATCTTGCTCTGGGTTGCCTGCAAAATTTCTATATAGATTGGTTAGGGTGTTTAAAATTTTTCAGCATTTCTGGCTCTGGTATATCGATGCCCTTCTGGTTTAAGCAGGGTGAAAAGACTTTTTTTTTAATCACAAAATTTAAAGACTTTTTTTAATCACCAAATTTTACCTGGCTAGCTGTGACCACTAACATAACTATGGTGATTTAACCTGGAGTAACTGTTAGGATGGAACTATTCACATCCTCACAAGGCTCATAAATCATTCGAGCAGCTTCCAATGGGAGAGAGAGCAAAGAATCATTAGTAGTGAAACAAGGCAGTTTGGGAACAGAATGTGGTGGCAGCTTCCCGTGTCCAGGAGCTGCTGCCCATCCATGCGGCTAGCACATCTGTCCACCTGTATCCTATAAAACAATATATTAATCCTGGGTCAGGAAAGTTGAGGTTAATAGTCACATTTGTATGAAGCAATCTCAATTTCTTGATCTTGAGAGTTTATGAGAACACAGGAGAAAAAATGGGAAGGTAAAATCTTAATTTATGCCAAAGAGTTGTTAAGGCTACATGCACACTTAGCTTTTAACACACTGAGTATAAAATAACATGCTGATTTTATACCATTGTGCTTTTACTACATGCTGCATATTTGAACTTTATGGAAACACACTGAATATAAAATAACATACTGGTGTACTTTTACCACATGTTGCATATTTGAACCTTATGGAAATTTTTATAGGCACCTTTATCTGCATCGAACATCAGGATGGAAACCTATTGTTATGCTTTTAAATCTTACCAACAACCACACGCGTGCGCGCCCACACACACACACAAAAATACCTGAGCGCTCTTTAAAATTGCTTTGATTGGCCATTTAAATTTTCTGGAATTCCAGCGGCAAATGATATTAATTTGCCCATAATAGAACCACGTGGTTGAATAAAAAACAAAAGGGAAACCTGTTAATTACACACTCCCAACATGACAATTTTTAAATCACAGTGGACAAGCAAACCCTTTTATCCATCTAGAAAAACTCCAGTTGATTTTATATCTTTGAACTGGTAAACATGGAAGTTCAATCAAATTACCTATTGCTGTATCAAAACTCTTTGTTTTCCTTTTAATATTCCATTTTAGTTTATAACTTGACTTTCCTGGCTCCAACCCCATCTGCAGCTGTAAGTCTGACACAGAGAGAAAACGTGCAGGCAAGCACAGCGGGGTGCTTGCCTCTCTCAGCTGCAGCGCAATCGGCCAGCCCAGGCAAGCCTGGCACGCCCCTCACCTGGGGGGAATTGGTGGGGCCCCGCCTCCAATATGGCGTGCCCCATTGTGCTCCACGTGTGTGTTAAGTCAGAGAAATCAGGATTCAACCAACTCACCCGAATTTCTGAGCTTAACGACCATCGGCGGGCATAAAGCAGTTTGCCGGGCTGCAGCAGGTCCAGCCACTCCGGGGCTGCTGCCGCCGCTGCTGCCGCCCGCGCATCCCAGCGGGGACACCGGCCCATGGTCTAAACTGCACGCCACGCCTTTTTTTTTTTTTTTTTTAACTCTATCCGCAGCCCTGCCGCCGCCATGCCACAGCTTCCCACATGGCGGAACCGCGCTCCCGTCACGCCGTGCTCGGCCCGCCACACTCGGCTGCCCAAATGCTACCGCAAAAGACGCCTGGTGCCGCCCGGGGCCACGCGAGCCCCAGCGCACGCAGCTGGCAAACCCGGGGCGGCGCGGAGCACAGTGTACTCACGCTCAGCCCGCGCAAGCCAAACCGCTCCGGCGCTCGGCCACCCACTGCTTCTCAAGCGCCACTGTGGGTGCCGGGACCGCCGTCTGGCCCGGGGCGCGCAGAGCAGAACCAACCCCAGCCCGGGGTTGCATTCCTCTTGCTGCGGCCCCACTACTCCACTGACATGTTTCCGCGGGAAGCGCGCCCCGCTCACTCCACCGTCTGGCGCCAAATCGCCACAGCGGGGCAACTCTCTGGCGCCGCGTCCCGCGAGCATGTGTCTCCATGCTTCTGCCCCGTCTGGATGGGCAGGACCCTCCTCTAAAACCCTACTTAGCAATCTGTGGGGATACTGTACCCCGAACTTCTCGGCCGTACGATTCGGTCCCTGTTCGGGCGCCATTTATGTTGGGGTTCTGGACACCCCCTTTCTCCCCCCACGGGGAGAATGGTAACCACAAACTCTATGAAAGAGCACTCAGCCTGGCCCTCCGCCAGCGGAAGGCCAGAGGCGTGCTCACATGGGCAAGCGCTAAGTTGAGGACGGGTTGCTGAAGCTTCCCCTCCCCCCAGTCCCCCCACGTTACCGAGGACGGAGGCGAAAACGAAGGCATCAGGGACACGCTGCGGTGGTGGAATGCGTCTCAAAGACTTTAATATGGAAGGGCACTTATATAGAAGTAATGGCGGGAAAGAAAGGGGGCTGGCCAAAGGGTCAGTCATAGGCTAGGGGTCACGTTCAAGTGACATCACGAAACTTCCCTTTGTGGGCGGGACAACCCCATCATGGTGGCACGCACGTGTTTACCTCCCAAGGGGTGGGGGTCAGAAGGCGGGAGGGACTTCTATTGTCCCAAGGCTGGTGGAAGGGCAGTCTTTCCCAGGCAATAATAATCCCCAACACCAGGAAGTACATAATTTATTAAGCTACTGCTTTTCTTAAACTCAGTGGAGATATTTACTGATAAACAGCTACCTAGGCAGCATGTTCATGTCGTTCCTAAATGAGCTTTTATCTCTCTCCCCTCACCACAAATCAGATTCTTCTGAGGAGTTCCCAGTACTTTATCCTTTCCCCTGTGTAATTACCTTGAAAAGCTCCAGCTGTTTTTATTCTCAGAAGGTTTACTCCCTGATACACAGCTGCCTACCCCCTTCGTAAGTACACGTCTTATATGAGCTTTTTTCTCTGATCCCTCAACACAATCCAGATTCTTTGTGGAGTTACCAGTACAGTAACCATACCAGGAAGTACTTAATTTATTAAGCTACTGCTTTTATTAATCTCAGTGGAGATATTTACTGATAAACAGCTACCTATGCAGCATGTTCATGTCGTTCCTAAATGAGCTATTATCTCTCTCCCCTCACCACAAATCAGAGTCTTCTGAGGAGTTCCCAGTACATTATCCTTTCCCCTGTGTAATTACCTTAACAAGCTCCAGCTGTTTTTATTCTCAGAAGGTTTACTCCCTGATATACAGCTGCCTACCCCCTTCGTAAGGGCAGGTCCTAAATTAGCTTTATTCTCTGTTCCCTCACCACAATCCAGATTCTTTTGTGGAGTTACCAGTACAGTAACCATACCAGGAAGTACTTAATTTATTAAGCTACAGCTTTTCTTAATCACAGTGGAGATATTTACTGATAAACAGCTACCTATGCAGCATGTTCATGTCGTTCCTAAATGAGCTTTTATCTCTCTCCCCTCACCACAAATCAGATTCTTCTGAGGAGTTCCCAGTACATTATCCTTTCCCCTGTGTAATTACCTTAACAAGCTCCAGCTGTTTTTATTCTCAGAAGGTTTACTCCCTGATATACAGCTGCCAACCACCTTCGTAAGGGCAGGTCCTTAATGAGGTTTTTTCTCTGTTCCCTCACCACAATCCAGATTCTTTTGGGGAGTTACCAGTACAGTAACCATACCAGGAAGTACTTAATTTATTAAGCTACGGCTTTTCTTAATCTCAGTGGAGATATTTACTGATAAACAGCTACCTAGGCAGCATGTTCATGTCGTTCCTAAATGAGCTTTTATCTCTCTCCCCTCACCACAAATCAGATTCTTCTGAGGAGTTCCCAGTACATTATCCTTTCCCCTGTGTAAATACCTTAAAAAGCTCCAGCTGTTTTTATTCTCAGAAGGTTTACTCCCAGATATACAGCTGCCTACCCCCTTCGTATGTGCAGGTCTTAAATGAGCTTTTTTCTCTGTTCCCTCACCACAAACCAGATTCTTTTGGGGAGTTCCCACTACAGGAACGATACCAGGAAGTACTTAATTTATTAAGCTACTGCTTTTCTTAATCTCAGTGGAGATATTTACTGATAAACAGCTACCTATGCAGCATTTTCATGTCGTTCTAAATGAGCTTTTATCTCTCTCCCCTCACCACAAATCAGATTCTTCTGAGGAGTTCCCAGTATATTATCCTTTCCCCTGTGTAATTACCTTAACAAGATCCAGCTGTTTTTATTCTCAGAAGGGATACTCCTTGATATACAGTTGCCTACCCCCTTCGTAAGTGCAGGTCATAAATGATCTTTTTTCTGTGTGCCCTCACCACAATCCAGATTCTTTTGGGGAGTTACCAGTACAGTAACCATACCAGGAAGTACTTAATTTATTAAGCTACTGCTTTTCTTAATCTCAGTGGAGATATTTATTGATAAACAGCTACCTATGCAGCATTTTCATGGCATTCCTAAATGAGCTTTTATCTCTCTCCCCTCACCACACATCAGATTCTTCTGAGGAGTTCCCAGAACAGTATCATTTCCCCTGTGTAATTACCTTAACAATCTCCAGCTGTTTTTATTTTCAGAAGGGATACTCCCTTATATACAGCAGCCTAACCCCTTCGTAAGTGCAGGTCCTAAATGAGCTTTATTCGCTGTTCCCTGACCACAATGCAGATTCTTTTGGGGAGTTACCAGTACAATAACCATACCAGGAAGTACTTAATTTATTAAGCTACTGCTTTTCTTAATCTCAGTGGAGATATTTACTGATAAACAGCTACCTATGCATCATGTTCATGTCGTTCCTAAATGAGCTATTATCTCTTACCCCTCACCACAAATCAGATTCTTCTGAGGAGTTCCCAGTACATTATCCATTCCCCTGTGTAATTACCTTAACAAGATCCAGCTGTTTTTATTCTCAGAATGGATACTCCCTGATATACAGCTGCCTACCCCCTTCGTAAGTGCAGGTCCTAAATGAGCTTCTTTCTCTGTTCCCTCACCAAATCCAGATTCTTTTCGGGAGTTACCAGTACAGTAACCATACCAGGAAGTACTTAATTTATTAAGCTACTGCTTTTCTTAATCTCAGTGGAGATATTTACTGATAAACAGCTACCTATGCAGCATGTTCATGTCGTTCCTAAATGAGCATTTATCTCTCTCCCCTCACCACAAATCAGATTCTTCTGAGGAGTTCCCAGTACATTTTCCTTTCCCCTGTGTAATTACCTTAACAAGCTCCAGCTGTTATTATTCTCAGAAGATTTACTCCCTGATATGCTGCTGCCTAACCCCTTGGTAAGTGCAGGTCCTAAATGAGGGTTTTTCTCTGTTCCCTCACCACAATCCAGATTCTTTTTGGGAGTTACCACTACAGTAACGATAACAGGAAGTACTTAATTTATTAAGCTACTGCTTTTCTTAATCTCATTGGAGATATTTACTGATAAACAGCTACCTATGCAGAATTTTCATGTCGTTCTAAATGAGCTTTTATCTCTCTCCCCTCACCACCAATCAGATTCTTCTGAGGAGTTCCCAGTACATTATCATTTCCCCTGTGTAATTACCTTAACAAGCTCCAGCTGTTTTTATTCTCAGAAGGGATACTCCCTGATATACAGCTGCCTAAATCCTTTGTAAGTGCAGGTCCTAAATGAGCTTTTTTCTCTGTTCCCTCATCACAATCGAGATTCTTTTGGGGAGTTACCATTACAGTAACCATACCAGGAAGTACTTAATTTTTTAAGCTACTGCTTTTCTTAATCTCAGTGGAGATATTTACTGATAAACAGCTACCTACACAGCATTTTCATGTCGTTCCTACATGAGCTTCTATCTCTCTCCCCTCAGCACGAATCAGATTCAACTGAGGAGTTCCCAGTACATTATCCTTTCCCCTGTGTAATTACCTTAAAAAGCTCCAGCTGTTTTTATTCTCAGAAGGTTTACTCCCAGATATACAGCTGCCTACCCCCTTCGTATGTGCAGGTCTTAAATGAGCTTTTTTCTCTGTTCCCTCACCACAAACCAGATTCTTTTGGGGAGTTCCCACTACAGGAACGATACCAGGAAGTACTTAATTTATTAAGCTACTGCTTTTCTTAATCTCAGTGGAGATATTTACTGATAAACAGCTACCTATGCAGCATTTTCATGTCGTTCTAAATGAGCTTTTATCTCTCTCCCCTCACCACAAATCAGATTCTTCTGAGGAGTTCCCAGTATATTATCCTTTCCCCTGTGTAATTACCTTAACAAGATCCAGCTGTTTTTATTCTCAGAAGGGATACTCCTTGATATACAGTTGCCTACCCCCTTCATAAGTGCAGGTCATAAATGATCTTTTTTCTGTGTGCCCTCACCACAATCCAGATTCTTTTGGGGAGTTACCAGTACAGTAACCATACCAGGAAGTACTTAATTTATTAAGCTACTGCTTTTCTTAATCTCAGTGGAGATATTTATTGATAAACAGCTACCTATGCAGCATTTTCATGGCATTCCTAAATGAGCTTTTATCTCTCTCCCCTCACCACACATCAGATTCTTCTGAGGAGTTCCCAGAACAGTATCATTTCCCCTGTGTAATTACCTTAACAATCTCCAGCTGTTTTTATTCTCAGAAGGGATACTCCCTTATATACAGCAGCCTAACCCCTTCGTAAGTGCAGGTCCTAAATGAGCTTTATTCGCTGTTCCCTGACCACAATGCAGATTCTTTTGGGGAGTTACCAGTACAATAACCATACCAGGAAGTACTTAATTTATTAAGCTACTGCTTTTCTTAATCTCAGTGGAGATATTTACTGATAAACAGCTACCTATGCATCATGTTCATGTCGTTCCTAAATGAGCTATTATCTCTTACCCCTCACCACAAATCAGATTCTTCTGAGGAGTTCCCAGTACATTATCCATTCCCCTGTGTAATTACCTTAACAAGATCCAGCTGTTTTTATTCTCAGAATGGATACTCCCTGATATACAGCTGCCTACCCCCTTCGTAAGTGCAGGTCCTAAATGAGCTTCTTTCTCTGTTCCCTCACCAAAATCCAGATTCTTTTCGGGAGTTACCAGTACAGTAACCATACCAGGAAGTACTTAATTTATTAAGCTACTGCTTTTCTTAATCTCAGTGGAGATATTTACTGATAAACAGCTACCTATGCAGCATGTTCATGTCGTTCCTAAATGAGCATTTATCTCTCTCCCCTCACCACAAATCAGATTCTTCTGAGGAGTTCCCAGTACATTTTCCTTTCCCCTGTGTAATTACCTTAACAAGCTCCAGCTGTTATTATTCTCAGAAGATTTACTCCCTGATATACTGCTGCCTAACCCCTTGGTAAGTGCAGGTCCTAAATGAGGGTTTTTCTCTGTTCCCTCACCACAATCCAGATTCTTTTTGGGAGTTACCACTACAGTAACGATAACAGGAAGTACTTAATTTATTAAGCTACTGCTTTTCTTAATCTCATTGGAGATATTTACTGATAAACAGCTACCTATGCAGAATTTTCATGTCGTTCTTATTGAGCTTTTATCTCTCTCCCCTCACCACCAATCAGATTCTTCTGAGGAGTTCCCAGTACATTATCATTTCCCCTGTGTAATTACCTTAACAAGCTCCAGCTGTTTTTATTCTCAGAAGGGATACTCCCTGATATACAGCTGCCTAAATCCTTTGTAAGTGCAGGTCCTAAATGAGCTTTTTTCTCTGTTCCCTCATCACAATCGAGATTCTTTTGGGGAGTTACCATTACAGTAACCATACCAGGAAATACTTAATTTTTTAAGCTACTGCTTTTCTTAATCTCAGTGGAGATATTTACTGATAAACAGCTACCTACACAGCATTTTCATGTCGTTCCTACATGAGCTTCTATTTCTCTCCCCTCAGCACGAATCAGATTCAACTGAGGAGTTCCCAGTACATTATCCTTTCTCCTGTGTAATTACCTTAACAAGCTCCAGCTGTTTTTATTCTCAGAAGGGATACTCCCTGACATACAGCTGCCTACCCCCTTCGTAAGAGAAGGTCCTAAATGAGCTTTTTTCTCTGTTCCCTCACCACAATCCAGATACTTTTGTGGAGTTAGCAGTACAGTAACCACACCAGGATGTACTTAATTTATTAAGTTACTGCTTTTCTTAATCTCAGTGGAGATATTTACTGATAAACATCTACCTACGCAGCATGTTCATGTCGTTCCTAAATGAGCTTTTATCTCTCACCCCTCAACACAAATCAGATTCTTCTGAGGAGTTCCCAGTACATTATCCTTTCCCCTGTGTAATTACCTTAACAAGCTCCAGCTGTTTTTATTCTCAGAAGATTTACTCCCTGATATACAGCTGCCTACCCCCTTTGTAAGTGCAGGTCCTAAATGAGCTGTGTTCTCTGTTCCCTCACCACAATCCAGATTCTTCTGGGGTGTTACCAGTAGATTACCCATACCTGGAAGTACTTAATTTATTATGCTACTGCTTTTCTTAATCTCAGTGGAGGTATTTACTGATAAACAGCTACCTATGCAGCATTTTCATGTCGTTCCTAAATGATCTTTTATCTCTCTCCCCTCACCACAAATCAGATTCTTCTGAGGAGTTCCCAGTACATTATCCTTTCCTCTGTGTAATTACCTTAACAAGCTCCAGCTGTTTTTATTCTCAGAAGGTTTACTCCCTAATATACAGCTGCCTACCCCTTTCGTAACTACAGGTCCTAAATGAGCTTTTTTCTCTGTTCACTCACCACAATCCAGATTCTCTTGTGGAATTAGCAGTACAGTAACCATACTAGGAAGTACTTAATTTATTCAGCTACTGCTTTTCTTAATGTCAGTGGAGATATTTACTGATAAACAGCTACCTATGCAGCATGTTCATGTCGTTCCTAAATGAGCTTTTATCTCTCTCCCCTCAAAACAAATCAGATTCTTTTGAGGAGTTCCCAGTACAGTATTCTTTCTCCTGTGTAATTACCTTAACAAGCTCCAGCTGTTTTTTTTCTCCGAAGGGTTACTCCCTGATATACAGCTGCCTACCCCCTTCGTAAGTGCAAGTCCTAAATGAGCTTTTTTATATGTTCCCACAACACAATCCAGAATCTTTTGGTGAGTTACCAGTACACTAACCTTACCAGGAAGTACTTAATTTATTAAGCTACTGCTTTTCTTAATCTCAGTGGAGATATTTACTGATAAATGCGACCTGCAGCATGATCTTGTCGTTGCTAAATGAGCTTTTATCTCTCTCCACTCACCACAAATCAGATTCTTCTGAGGAGTTCCCAGAACAGTATTCTTTCCCCTGTGTAATTACCTTAACAAGCTCCAGCTGTTTATATTCTTAGAAGTTTTACTCCCTGATATACAGCTGCCTGCCCACTTTGTAAGTGCAGATCCTAAATGAGCTTTTTTCTCTGTTCCCTACCACAATCCAGATTCTTTTGGGGAGTTACCAGTACAGTACCCATACCAGGAAGTACTTAATTTATTAAGGTACTGCTTTTCTTAATCTCAGTGGAGATATTTACTGATAAACAGCTACCTGCAACATGTTCATGTCGTTCCCAAATGAGCTTTTATCTCTCTCCACTCACCACAAATCAGATTCTTCTGAGGAGTTCCCAGTACATTATCCTTTCCCCTGTGTAATTACCTGAACAAGCTCCAGCTGTTTTTATTCTCAGAAGGTTTACTCCCTGATATACAGCTGCCTATCCCCTTCGTAAGTGCAGGTCCTAAATGAGCTTTTTTCTCTGTTCCCTCAACACAATCCAGATTCTTTTGGGGAGTTACCAGTACAGTAACCATACCAGGAAGTACTTAATTTATTAAGCTACTGCTCTTCTTAATCTCAGTGGAGACATTTACTGATAAACAGCTACCTATGCAGCATTTTAATGGCGTTCCTTACTGAGCTTTTATCTCTCCCCCCTCACCACAAATCAGATTCTTCTGAGCAGTTCCCAGTACATGATCCTTTCCCCTGTGTAATGACCTTAACAAGCTCCAGTTGTTTTTATTCTCAGAAGGGATACTCCCTGATATACAGCTGCCTACCCCCTTAGTAAGTGCAGGTCCAAAATGAGCTTTTTTATCTGTTCCCTCACCACAATCCAGATTCTTCTGGGGTGTTACCAGTAGATTACCCATACCAGGAAGTAATTAATTTATTAAGCTACTGCTTTTCTTAATCTCAGTGGAGGTATTTACTGATAAACAGCTACCTATGCAGCATTTTCATGTCGTTCCTAAATGAGCTTTTATCTCTCTCCCCTCACCACAAATCAGATTCTTCTGAGGAGTTCCCAGTACATTATCCTTTCCCCTGTGTAATTACCTTAACAAGCTCCAGCTGCTTTTATTCTCAGAAGGGATAGTACCTGATATACATCTGCCTAACCCCTTCGTAAGTGCAGGTCCTAAATGAGCTTTTTTCTCTGTTAACTCACCAAATTCCACATTCTTTTGGGGAGTTACCAGTATAGTAACCATACCAGGAAGTACTTAGTTTATTAAGCTACTGCTTTTCTGAATCTCAGTGGAGATATTTTCTGAGGAACAGCTACCTATGCAACATGTTCATGTCGTTCCTAAATGAGCTTTTATCTCTCTCCCCTCACCACAAATCAGATTCTTTTGAGGAGTTCCCAGGACATCATCCTTTCCCCTGTGTAATTACCTTAACAAATTACAGCTGTTTTTATTCTCAGAAGTGATACACCCTGATAAACAGATGCCTACAAGCTTCGTAAGTGCAGGTCATAAATGAGCTTTTTTCTCTGTTCCCTCACCACAATGCAGATTCTATTGGGGAGTTACCACTACAGTAACGATACCAGGAAGTACTTAATTTATTAAGCTACTGCTTTTCTTAATCTCATTGGAGATATTTACTGATAAACAGCTACCTAGGCAGAATTTTATGTCGTTATAAATGAGCTTTTATCTCTCTCCCCTCAACACAAATCAGATTCTTCTGAGGAGATCCCAGTACATTATCATTTCCCCTGTGTAATTACCTTAACAAGCTCCAGCTGTTTTTATTCTCAGAAGGGATACTCCCTGATATACAGCTGCCTAAATCCTTTGTAAGTGCAGGTCCTAAATGAGCTTATTTCTCTGTTCCCTCATCACAATCCAGATTCTTTTGGGGAGTTACCAGTACAGTAACCATACCAGGAAGTACTTAATTTTTTAAGCTACTGCTTTTCTTAATCTCAGTGGAGATATTTACTGATAAACAGCTACCTACACCGCATTTTCATGTCGTTCCTACATGAGCTTCTATCTCTCTCCCCTCACCACGAATCAGATTCAACTGAGGAGTTCCCAGTACATTATCCTTTCTCCTGTGTAATTACCTTAACAAGCTCCAGCTGTTTTTATTCTCAGAAGGGATACTCCCTGACATACAGCTGCCTACCCCCTTCGTAAGAGAAGGTCCTAAATGAGCTTTTTTCTCTGTTCCCTCACCACAATCCAGATTCTTTTGTGGAGTTCACAGTACAGTAACCACACCAGGATGTACTTAATTTATTAAGGTACTGCTTTTCTTAATCTCAGTGGAGATATTTACTGATAAACATCTACCTACGCAGCATGTTCATGTCGTTCCTAAATGAGCTTTTATCTCTCACCCCTCAACACAAATCAGATTCTTCTGAGGAGTTCCCAGTACATTATCCATTCCCCTGTGTAATTACCTTAACAAGCTCCAGCTGTTTTTATTCTCAGAAGATTTACTCACTGATATACAGCTGCCTACCCCCTTCGTAAGTGCAGGTCCTAAATGAGCTGTGTTCTCTGTTCCCTCACCACAATCCAGATTCTTCTGGGGTGTTACCAGTAGATTACCCATACCAGGAAGTACTTAATTTCTTATGCTACTGCTTTTCTTAATCTCAGTGGAGGTATTTACTGATAAACAGCTACCTATGCAGCATTTTCATGTCGTTCCTAAATGAGCTTTTATCTCTCTCCCCTCACCACAAATCAGATTCTTCTGAGGAGTTCCCAGTACATTATCCTTTCCTCTGTGTAATTACCTTAACAAGCTCCAGCTGTTTTTATTCTCAGAAGGTTTACTCCCTAATATACAGCTGCCTACCCCCTTCGTAACTACAGGTCCTAAATGAGCTTTTTTCTCTGTTCACTCACCACAATCTAGATTCTCTTGGGGAATTAGCAGTACAGTAAACATACTAGGAAGTACTTAATATATTCAGCTACTGCTTTTCTTAATGTCAGTGGAGATATTTACTGATAAACAGCTACCTACGCAGCATGTTCATGTCGTTCCTAAATGAGCTTTTATCTCTCTCCCCTCACCACAAATCAGATTCTTCTGAGGAGTTCCCAGTACATTATCCTTTCCCCTGTGTAATTACCTTAACAAGATCGAGCTGTTTTTATTCTCAGAAGGTTTACTCCCTGATATACAGCTGCCTATCCCCTTCGTAAGTGCAGGTCCTAAATGAGCTTTTTTCTCTGTTCCCTCAACACAATCCAGATTCTTTTGGGGAGTTACCAGTACAGTAACCATACCAGGAAGTACTTAATTTATTAAGCTACTGCTCTTCTTAATCTCAGTGGAGACATTTACTGATAAACAGCTACCTATGCAGCATTTTAATGGCGTTCCTTACTGAGCTTTTATCTCTCCCCCCTCACCACAAATCAGATTCTTCTGAGCAGTTCCCAGTACATGATCCTTTCCCCTGTGTAATGACCTTAACAAGCTCCAGTTGTTTTTATTCTCAGAAGGGATACTCCCTGATATACAGCTGCCTACCCCCTTAGTAAGTGCAGGTCCAAAATGAGCTTTTTTATCTGTTCCCTCACCACAATCCAGATTCTTCTGGGGTGTTACCAGTAGATTACCCATACCAGGAAGTAATTAATTTATTAAGCTACTGCTTTTCTTAATCTCAGTGGAGGTATTTACTGATAAACAGCTACCTATGCAGCATTTTCATGTCGTTCCTAAATGAGCTTTTATCTCTCTCCCCTCACCACAAATCAGATTCTTCTGAGGAGTTCCCAGTACATTATCCTTTCCCCTGTGTAATTACCTTAACAAGCTCGAGCTGTTTTATTCTCAGAAGGTTTACTCCCTAATATACAGCTGCCTACCCACTTCGTAAGTGCAGGTCCTAAATGAGCTTTTTTCTCTGTTAACTCACCAAATTCCACATTCTTTTGGGGAGTTACCAGTATAGTAACCATACCAGGAAGTACTTAGTTTATTAAGCTACTGCTTTTCTGAATCTCAGTGGAGATATTTTCTGAGGAACAGCTACCTATGCAACATGTTCATGTCGTTCCTAAATGAGCTTTTATCTCTCTCCCCTCACCACAAATCAGATTCTTTTGAGGAGTTCCCAGGACATCATCCTTTCCCCTGTGTAATTACCTTAACAAATTACAGCTGTTTTTATTCTCAGAAGTGATACACCCTGATAAACAGATGCCTACAAGCTTCGTAAGTGCAGGTCATAAATGAGCTTTTTTCTCTGTTCCCTCACCACAATGCAGATTCTATTGGGGAGTTACCACTACAGTAACGATACCAGGAAGTACTTAATTTATTAAGCTACTGCTTTTCTTAATCTCATTGGAGATATTTACTGATAAACAGCTACCTAGGCAGAATTTTATGTCGTTATAAATGAGCTTTTATCTCTCTCCCCTCAACACAAATCAGATTCTTCTGAGGAGATCCCAGTACATTATCATTTCCCCTGTGTAATTACCTTAACAAGCTCCAGCTGTTTTTATTCTCAGAAGGGATACTCCCTGATATACAGCTGCCTAAATCCTTTGTAAGTGCAGGTCCTAAATGAGCTTATTTATCTGTTCCCTCATCACAATCCAGATTCTTTTGGGGAGTTACCAGTACAGTAACCATACCAGGAAGTACTTAATTTTTTAAGCTACTGCTTTTCTTAATCTCAGTGGAGATATTTACTGATAAACAGCTACCTACACCGCATTTTCATGTCGTTCCTACATGAGCTTCTATCTCTCTCCCCTCACCACGAATCAGATTCAACTGAGGAGTTCCCAGTACATTATCCTTTCTCCTGTGTAATTACCTTAACAAGCTCCAGCTGTTTTTATTCTCAGAAGGGATACTCCCTGACATACAGCTGCCTACCCCCTTCGTAAGAGAAGGTCCTAAATGAGCTTTTTTCTCTGTTCCCTCACCACAATCCAGATTCTTTTGTGGAGTTAACAGTACAGTAACCACACCAGGATGTACTTAATTTATTAAGGTACTGCTTTTCTTAATCTCAGTGGAGATATTTACTGATAAACATCTACCTACGCAGCATGTTCATGTCGTTCCTAAATGAGCTTTTATCTCTCACCCCTCAACACAAATCAGATTCTTCTGAGGAGTTCCCAGTACATTATCCATTCCCCTGTGTAATTACCTTAACAAGCTCCAGCTGTTTTTATTCTCAGAAGATTTACTCACTGATATACAGCTGCCTACCCCCTTCGTAAGTGCAGGTCCTAAATGAGCTGTGTTCTCTGTTCCCTCACCACAATCCAGATTCTTCTGGGGTGTTACCAGTAGATTACCCATACCAGGAAGTACTTAATTTCTTATGCTACTGCTTTTCTTAATCTCAGTGGAGGTATTTACTGATAAACAGCTACCTATGCAGCATTTTCATGTCGTTCCTAAATGAGCTTTTATCTCTCTCCCCTCACCACAAATCAGATTCTTCTGAGGAGTTCCCAGTACATTATCCTTTCCTCTGTGTAATTACCTTAACAAGCTCCAGCTGTTTTTATTCTCAGAAGGTTTACTCCCTAATATACAGCTGCCTACCCCCTTCGTAACTACAGGTCCTAAATGAGCTTTTTTCTCTGTTCACTCACCACAATCTAGATTCTCTTGGGGAATTAGCAGTACAGTAACCATACTAGGAAGTACTTAATATATTCAGCTACTGCTTTTCTTAATGTCAGTGGAGATATTTACTGATAAACAGCTACCTACGCAGCATGTTCATGTCGTTCCTAAATGAGCTTTTATCTCTCTCCCCTCACCACAAATCAGATTCTTCTGAGGAGTTCCCAGTACATTATCCTTTCCCCTGTGTAATTACCTTAACAAGATCGAGCTGTTTTATTCTCAGAAGGTTTACTCCCTAATATACAGCTGCCTACCCACTTCGTAAGTGCAGGTCCTAAATGAGCTTTTTTCTCTGTTACCTCACCAAATTCCACATTCTTTTGGGGAGTTACCAGTATAGTAACCATACTAGGAAGTACTTAGTTTATTAAGCTACTGCTTTTCTGAATCTCAGTGGAGATATTTTCTGAGGAACAGCTACCTATGCAACATGTTCATGTCGTTCCTAAATGAGCTTTTATCTCTCTCCCCTCACCACAAATCAGATTCTTTTGAGGAGTTCCCAGGACATCATCCTTTCCCCTGTGTAATTACCTTAACAAATTACAGCTGTTTTTATTCTCAGAAGTGATACACCCTGATAAACAGATGCCTACCAGCTTCGTAAGTGCAGGTCATAAATGAGCTTTTTTCTCTGTTCCCTCACCACAATGCAGATTCTTTTGGGGAGTTACCAGTACAGTAACCGTACCAGGAAGTACTTAATTTATTAAGCTACTGCTTTTCTTAATGTCAGTGGAGATATTTACTGATAAACAGGTACCTACGCAGCATGTTCATGTCGATCCTAAATGAGCTTTTATCTCTCTCCCCTCACCACAAATCAGATTCTACTGAGGAGTTCCCAGTACATTATCCTTTCCCTTGTGTAATTACCTTAACAAGCTCCAGCTGTTTTTATTCTCAGAAGGTTTACTCCCTGATATACAACTGACTACGCCCTTCGTAAGTCCAGGTTTAAATGAGCTTTTTTCTCTGTTCCCTCACCACAATCCAGATTATTTTGGGGAGTTACCAGTACAGTAACCATACCAGGAAGTACTTAATTTATTACGCTACTGCTTTTCTTAATCTCAGTGGAGATATTTACTGATAAACAGCTACCTACGCAGCATGTTCATGTCGTTACTAAATGAGCTTTTATCTCTCTCCCCTCACCACAAATCAGATTCTTCTGAGGAGTTCCCAGTACATTATCCTTTCCCCTGTGTAATTACCTTAACAAGCTCCAGTTACCAGTACAGTAAACATACGAGGAAGTACTTAATTCATTTTATTTTTTTATTTTTTATTTTTTGGCCAGTCCCGGGCCTTGGACTCAGGGCCTGAGCACTGTCCCTGGCTTCTTCACACTCAAGGCTAGCACTCTGCCACTTGAGCCACAGCGCCGCTTCTGGCCGTTTTCTCTATATGTGGTGCTGTGGAATCGAACCTAGGGCCCCATGTATCAGATGCAGGCACTCTTGCCACTAGGCTATATCCCCAGCCCACTTAATTTATTAAGCTACTGCTTTTCTTAATCTCAGTGGAGATATTTACTGATAAACAGCTACCTGCAGCATGTTCATGTCGTTCCTAAATGAGCTTTTATCTCTCTCCACTCAAAACAAATCAGATTCTTCTGAGGAGTTCCCAGTACATTATCCTTTCCCCTGTGTAATTACCTTAACAAGCTCCAGCTGTTTGTATTCTCAGAAGGTTTACTCCCTGATATACAGCTGCCTACCCCCTTCGTAAGTGCAGGTCCTAAATGAGCCTTTTTCTCTGTTCCCTCACCACAATCCAGATTCTTTTGGGGAGTTACCAGTACAGTAACCATACCAGGAAGTACTTAATTTATTAAGCTACTGCTTTTCTTAATCTCAGTGGAAATATTTACTGATAAACAGCTACCTATGCAACATGTTCATGTCGTTCATATGTGAGCTTTTATCTCTCTCCCCTCACCACAAATCAGATTCTTCTGAGGAGTTCACAGTACATTATCCTTTCCCCTGTGTAATTACCTTAACAAGCTCCAGCTGTTTTTATTCTCAGAAGGGATACTCCCTGATATACAGTTGCCTACCCCCTTCGTAAGTGCAGGTCCTAAATGAGCTTTTTTCTCTGTTCCTTCACCACAATCCAGATTCTGTTGGGGAGTTACCAGTACAGTAACCATACCAGGAAGTACTTAATTTATTAAGCTACTGCTTTTCTTAATCTCAGTGGAGATATTTACTGATAAACAGCTACCTACGCAGCATGTTCATGTCGTTCCTAAATGACCTTTTATCTCGCTCCCCTCACCACAAATCAGATTCTTCTGGGGAGTTCGCAGTACATTATCCTTTCCCCTGTGTAATTACCTTAACAAGCTCCAGCTGTTTTTATTCTCAGAAGGGATACTCCCTAATATACAGCTGCCTACCCCCTTCGTAAGTACAGGTCCTAAATGAGCTTTTTCTCTGTTCCATCACCACAATCCAGATTCTTTTGGGGAGTTACCAGTACAGTAAACATACCAGGAAGTACTTAATTTATTAAGCTACTGCTTTTCTTAATCTCAGTCGAGATATTTAATATTAAACAGCTACCTGCAGCATGTTCATGTCGTTCCTAAATGAGCTTTTATCTCTCTCTCCTCACCACAAATCAGATACTTCTGAGGAGTTCCCAGTACATTATCCTTTCGCCTGTGTAATTACCTTAACAAGCTCCAGCTGTTTGTATTCTCAGAAGGTTTACTCCCTGATATACAGCTGCCTACCCCCTTCGTAAGTGCAGGTCCTAAATGAGCCTTTTTCTCTGTTCCCTCACCACAATCCAGATTCTTTTGGGGAGTTACCAGTACAGTAACCATACCAGGAAGTACTTAATTTATAAAGCTACGGCTTTTCTTAATCTCAGTGGAAATATTTACTGATAAACAGCTACCTATGCAACATGTTCATGTCGTTCATAAGTGAGCTTTTATCTCTCTCCCCTCACCACAAATCAGATTCTTCTGAGGAGTTCACAGTACATTATCCTTTCCCCTGTGTAAGTACCTTAACAAGCTCCAGCTGTTTTTATTCTCAGAAGGGATACTCCCTGATATACAGTTGCCTACCCCCTTCGTAAGTGCAGGTCCTAAATGACTTTTTTCTCTGTTCCCTCACCATAATCTGGATTCTTCGGGGGTGTTACCAGTAGATTACCCATACCAGGAAGTACTTAATTTATTAACATACTGCTTTTCTTAATCTCAGTGGAGATATTTACTGATAAACAGCTACCTTTGCAGCATTTTCATGTCGTTCCTAAATGAGCTTTTATCTCTCTCCACTCACCAAAAATCAGATTCTTCTGAGGAGTTCCCAGTACATTATCCTTTCCCCTGTGTAATTAACTTAACAAGCTCCATATGTTGTTATTCTCAGAAGGTTTACTCCCTGATATACAGCTACTTACCCCCTTCATAAGTGCAAGTCCTAAATGAGCTTTTTTCTCTGTTCCCTCACCACAATCCAGATTCTTTTGGGGAGTTACCAGTACAGTAACCATACCAGGAAGTACTTAATTTATTAAGCTACTGCTTTTCTTAATCTCAGTGGAGATATTTACTGATAAACAGCTACCTACGCAGCATGTTCATGTCGTTCCTAAATGAGCTTTTATCTCTCTCCCCTCACCACAAATCAGCTTCTTCTGAGGAGTTCCCAGTACATTATCCTTTCCCCTGTATAATTACCTTAACAAGCTCCAGCTGTTTTTATTCTCAGAAAGGATACTCCCTGATATACAGCTGCCTACCCCATTCGTAAGTGAAGGTCCTAAGTGAGCTTTTTTCTCTGTTCCCTCACCACAATCCAGATTCTTTTGGGGAGTTACCAGTACAGTAACCATACCAGGAAGGACTTAATTTATTAAGCTACTGCTTTTCTTAATCACAGTGGAGATATTTACTGATAAACTGCTACCTATGCAGCATTTTCATGTCTTTCGTAAATGAGCTTTTATCTCTCTCCCCTCACCACAAATCAGATTCTTCTGGGGAGTTCCCAGTACATTATCCTTTCCCATGTGTAATTACCTTAACAAGCTCCAGCTGTTTTTATTCTCAGAAGGGATACTCCCTGATATACAGCTGCCTAACCCCTTCGTAAGTGCAGGTCCTAAATGAGCTTTTTTCTCTGTTCCTTCACCACAATCCAAATTCTTTTGTGGAGTTACCAGTACAGTAAACATACGAGGAAGTACATAATTTATTAAGCTACTGCTTTTCTTAATCTCAGTGGAGATATTTATTGATAAACAGCTACCTGCAGTATGTTCATATCGTTCCTAAATGAGCTTTTATCTCTCTCCACTCAAAACAAATCAGATTCTTCTGAGGAGTTCCCAGTACATTATCCTTTACCCTGTGTAATTATCTTAACAAGCTCCAGCTGTTTTTATTCTCAGAAGGTTTACTCCCTGCTATACAGCTGCATACCCCCTTCGTAAGTGCAGGTCCTAAATGAGCTTTTTTCTCTGTTCCCTCACCACAATCCAGATTTTTTTGGGGAGTTACCAGTACAGTAACCATACCAGGAAGTACTTAATTTATTAAGCTACTGCTTTTCTTTATCTCAGTGGAGATATTTACTGATAAACGTCTAACTATGCAGCATGTTCATGTCGTTCATAAATGATCTTTTATCTCTCTCCCCTCACCACAAATCAGATACTTCTGAGGAGTTCCCAGTACATTATCCTTTCCCCTGTGTAATTACCTTAACAAGCTCCAGCTGTTTGTATTCTTAGAAGGTTTACTCCCTGATATACAGCTGCCTACCCCCTTCGTAAGTGCAGGTCCTAAATGAGCCTTTTTCTCTGTTCCCTCACCACAATCCAGATTCTGTTGGGAAGTTACCAGTACAGTAACCATACCAGGAAGTACTTAATTTATAAAGCTACGGCTTTTCTTAATCTCAGTGGAAATATTTACTGATAAACAGCTACTTTTGCAACATGTTCATGTCGTTCATAATGAGCTTTAATCTCTTTCCCCTCACCACAAATCAGATTCTTCTGTGGAGTTCACAGTACATTATCCTTTCCCCTGTGTAATTACCTTAACAAGCTCCAGCTCTTTTTATTCTCAGAAGTGATACTCCCTGGAATACAGCTGCCTACCACCTTCGTAAGTACAGGTTTTAAATGAGCTTTTTCTCTGTTCCCTCACCACAATCCAGATTCTTTTGGGGAGTTACCAGTACAGTAACCATACCAGGAAGTACTCAATTTATTATGCTACTGCTTTTCTTAATCTTAGTGGAGATATTTACTGATAAACAGCTACCTACGCAGCATGTTAATGTCGTTCCTAAATGAGCTTTTATCTCTCTCCCCTCACCACAAATCAGATTCTTCTGAGGAGTTCCCAGTACATTATACTTTCCCCTGTGTAATTACCTTAACAAGCTCCAGCTGTTTTTATTCTCAGCAGGGCTACTCCCTGATATACAGCTGCCTACCCCCTTCGTAAGCGCAGGTCCTAAATGAGCTTTTTTCTCTGTTCCCTCACCACAATCCAGATTCTTTTGGGGAGTTACCAGTACAGTAACCATACCAGGAAGTACTTAATTTATTTAGCTACTGCTTTTTTAATCTCAGTTGAGATATTTACTGATAAACAGCTACCTATGCAGAATTTTCATGTCGTTCCTAAATGAGGTTTTATCCCTCTCCCCTCACCACGAATCAGATTCCTCTGATTAGGTTCCAGTACATTATGCTTTCCCCTGTGTAATTACCTTAACAAGCTCCAGGTGTTTTTATTCTCAGATGGTTTACTCCCTGATATACAGCTGCCTACCCCCTTTGTAAGTGCATGTCCTAAATGAGCTTTTTTCTCTGTTCCCTCACCAAAATCCAGATTCATTTGGGGAGTTACCAGTACAGTAACCATACCAGGAAGTACTTAATTTATTAAGCTACTGCTTTTCTTAATCTCAGTGGAGATATTTACTGATAAACAGCTACATATGAAGCATTTTCATGTCGTTCCTAAATGAGCTTTTATCTCTCTACCCTCACCACAAATCAGATTCTTCTGAGGAGTTCCCAGTACATTATCCTTTCCCCTGTGTAATTACCTAACAAGCTACAGCTGTTTTTATTCTCAAAAGGTTTCCTCGCTGATATACAGCTGCCTACCCCCTTTCTAAGTTCAGGTCCTAAATGAGCTTTTTTCTGTGTTCCCTCACCATAATCCAGATTCTTTTGGGGAGTTACCAGTACAGTAATCATACCAGGAAGTGCTTAATTTATTAAGCTACTGCTTTCCATAATCTCAGTGGACATATATACTGATAAACAGCTACTTATGCAGCATTTTCATGTCATTCCTAAATGAGCTTCTATCTCTCCCCCCTCACCAGAAATCAGATTCTTCTGAGGAGTTCCCAGTACATTATCCTTTCCCCTGTGTAATTACCTTAACAAGCTCCAGCTGTTTTTATTCTCAGAAGGTTTACTCCCTGATGTACAGCTGCCTACCCCCTTCGTAAGTGCAGGTCCTAAATGAGCTTTTTTGTCTGTTCCCTCACCACAATCCAGATTCTTTTGGGGAGTTACCAGTACAGTAACCATACCAGGAAGTACTTAATTTATTAAGATACTTCTTTTCTTAATCTCTGTGTAGATATTTACTGATAAACAGCTACCTATGCAGCATTTTCATGTCGTTCCTAAATGACTTTTATCTCCCTCCCCTCACCACAAATCCGATTCTTCTGAGGAGTTTCCAGTACATTATCCTTTCCCCTGTGTAATTACCTTAACAAGCTCCAGCTGTTTTTATTCTCAGAATTTTTACTCCCTGATATACAGCTGCCTAGCCCCTTCGTAAGTGCAGGTCCTAAATGAGCTATTTTCTCTGTTCCCTCAACACAATCCAGATTCTTTTGGGGAGTTACCAGTACAGTAACCATACCAGGAAGTACTTAATTTATTAAGCTGCTGCTTTTCTTAATCTCAGTGGAGATATTTACTGATAAACAGCTACCTATGCAGCATTTTCATGTCGGTCCTAAATGAGCTTTTATCTCTCTCCCCTCACCACAAATAAGATTCTTCTGAGGAGTTCAAAGTACATTATCCTTTCCCCGCTGTAATTACCTTAACAAGCTCCAGCTGTTTTTATTCTCAGTAGGTTTACTCCCTGATATACAGCTGCCTACCCCCTTCGTAAGTGCAGGTTTAAATGAGCTTTTTTCTCTGTTCCCTCACCACAATCCAGATTCTTTTGGGAAGTTACCAGTACAGTAACCATACCAGGAAGTACTTAATTTATTAAGCTACTGCTTTTCTTAATCTCAGTGGAGATATTAACTGATAAACAGCTACCTACACAGCATGTTCATGTCGTTGCTAAATGAGCTATTACCTCTCTCCCCTCACCACAAATCAGATTCTTCTGAGGAGTTCCCAGTACATTATCCTTTCCCCTGTGTAATTACCTTAACAAGCTCCAGCTGTTTTTATTCTCAGCAGGGCTACTCCCTGATATACAGCTGCCTACCCCCTTCGTAAGCGCAGGTCCTAAATGAGCTTTTTTCTCTGTTCCCTCACCACAATCCAGATTCTTTTGGGGAGTTACCAGTACAGTAATCATACCAGGAAGTACTTAATTTATTAAGCTACTGCTTTTCTTAATCTCAGTGGAGATATTTACTGATAAACAGCTACCTACGCAGCATGTACATGTTGTTCAAAAATGAGCTTTTTTCTCTGTTCCCTCAACACAATCCAGATTCTTTGGGGAGTTACCAGTACAGTAACCATACCAGGAAATACTTAATTTATTAAGCAACTGCTTTTCTTAATCTCAGTGGAGATATTTACTGATAAACAGCTACCTATGCAGCATTTTCCTGTCGTTCTTAAATGAGCTAATATCTCTCTCCCCTCACCACAAATCAAATTCTTCTGAGGAGTTCCCCGTACATTATCCATTCCCCTGTGTAATTACCTTAACAAGCTCCAGTTGTTTTTATTCTCAGAATGGATACTCCCTGATATACAGCTGCCTACCCCCTTAGTAGGTGCAGGTCCTAAATTAGCCTTTTTCTCGGTTCCCTCACCACAATCCAGATTTTTTTGGGAGTTACCAGTACAGTAACCATACCAGGAAGTACTTAATTTATTAAGCTACTGCTTTTCTTAATCTCAGTGGAGATATTTACTTATAAACAGCTACCCACGAAGCATGTTCATGTCATTCCTAAATGAGCTTTTACCTCTCTCCCCTCACCACAAATCAGATTCTTCTGAGGAGTTCACAGTACATTATCCTTTCCCCTGTGTAATTACCTTAACAAGATCCAGCTGTTTTTATTCTCAGAAGGGATACTCCCTGATATACAGTTGCCTACCCCCTTCGTAAGTGCAGGTCCTAAATGACTTTTTTCTCTGTTCCCTCACCATAATCCAGATTCTTCGGGGGTGTTACCAGTAGATTACCCATACCAGGAAGTACTTAATTTATTAACATACTGCTTTTCTTAATCTCAGTGGAGATATTTACTGATAAACAGCTACCTTTGCAGCATTTTCATGTCGTTCCTAAATGAGCTTTTATCTCTCTCCACTCACCAAAAATCAGATTCTTCTGAGGAGTTCCCAGTACATTATCCTTTCCCCTGTGTAATTAACTTAACAAGCTCCATATGTTGTTATTCTCAGAAGGTTTACTCCCTGATATACAGCTACTTACCCCCTTTATAAGTGCAAGTCCTAAATGAGCTTTTTTCTCTGTTCCCTCACCACAATCCAGATTCTTTTGGGGAGTTACCAGTACAGTAACCATACCAGGAAGTACTTAATTTATTAAGCTACTGCTTTTCTTAATCTCAGTGGAGATATTTACTGATAAACAGCTACCTACGCAGCATGTTCATGTCGTTCCTAAATGAGCTTTTATCTCTCTCCCCTCACCACAAATCAGCTTCTTCTGAGGAGTTCCCAGTACATTATCCTTTCCCCTGTATAATTACCTTAACAAGCTCCAGCTGTTTTTATTCTCAGAAAGGATACTCCCTGATATACAGCTGCCTACCTCCTTCGTAAGTGCAGGTCCTAAATGAGCTTTTTTCTCTGTTCCCTCACCACAATCCAGATTCTTTTGGGGAGTTACCAGTACAGTAACCATACCAGGAAGGACTTAATTTATTAAGCTACTGCTTTTCTTAATCACAGTGGAGATATTTACTGATAAACTGCTACCTATGCAGCATTTTCATGTCTTTCGTAAATGAGCTTTTATCTCTCTCCCCTCACCACAAATCAGATTCTTCTGGGGAGTTCCCAGTACATTATCCTTTCCCATGTGTAATTACCTTAACAAGCTCCAGCTGTTTTTATTCTCAGAAGGGATACTCCCTGATATACAGCTGCCTACCCCCTTCGTAAGTGCAGGTCCTAAATGAGCTTTTTTCTCTGTTCCTTCACCACAATCCAAATTGTTTTGTGGAGTTACCAGTACAGTAAACATACGAGGAAGTACATAATTTATTAAGCTACTGCTTTTCTTAATCTCAGTGGAGATATTTAGTGATAAACAGCTACCTGCAGTATCTTCATATCGTTCCTAAATGAGCTTTTATCTCTCTCCACTCAAAACAAATCAGATTCTTCAGAGGAGTTCCCAGTACATTATCCTTTACCCTGTGTAATTATCTTAACAAGCTCCAGCTGTTTTTATTCTCAGAAGGTTTACTCCCTGCTATACAGCTGCATACCCCCTTCGTAAGTGCAGGTCCTAAATGAGCTTTTTTCTCTGTTCCCTCACCACAATCCAGATTTTTTTGGGGAGTTACCAGTACAGTAACCATACCAGGAAGTACTTAATTTATTAAGCTACTGCTTTTCTTTATCTCAGTGGAGATATTTACTGATAAACGTCTAACTATGCAGCATGTTCATGTCGTTCATAAATGATCTTTTATCTCTCTCCCCTCACCACAAATCAGATACTTCTGAGGAGTTCCCAGTACATTATCCTTTCCCCTGTGTAATTACCTTAACAAGCTCCAGCTGTTTGTATTCTTAGAAGGTTTACTCCCTGATATACAGCTGCCTACCCCCTTCGTAAGTGCAGGTCCTAAATGAGCCTGTTTCTCTGTTCCCTCACCACAATCCAGATTCTGTTGGGAAGTTACCAGTACAGTAACCATACCAGGAAGTACTTAATTTATAAAGCTACGGCTTTTCTTAATCTCAGTGGAAATATTTACTGATAAACAGCTACTTTTGCAACATATTCATGTCGTTCATAAATGAGCTTTAATCTCTCTCCCCTCACCACAAATCAGATTCTTCTGTGGAGTTCACAGTACATTATCCTTTCCCCTGTGTAATTACCTTAACAAGCTCCAGCTCTTTTTATTCTCAGAAGTGATACTCCCTGGTATACAGCTGCCTACCCCCTTCGTAAGTACAGGTTTTAAATGAGCTTTTTCTCTGTTCCCTCACCACAATCCAGATTCTTTTGGGGAGTTACCAGTACAGTAACCATACCAGGAAGTACTTAATTTATTACGCTACTGCTTTTCTTAATCTCAGTGGAGATATTTACTGATAAACATCCACCTACGCAGCATGTACATGTCGTTCCTAAATGAGCTATTTTTTCTCCCCTCACCAGAAATCAGATTCTTCTGAGGAGTTCCCAGTACATTTTCCTTTCCCCTGTGTAATTACCTTGACAAGCCCTAGGTGCTTTTATTCTCAGAAGGTTTACTTCCTGATATACAGCTGCATGCCCCCTTCGTAAGTGCTGGTCCTAAATGAGCTTTTTTCTCTGTTCCCTCAACACAATCCAGATTTTTTTGGGGAGTTACCAGTACAGTAATCATACGAGGAAGTACTTAATTTATTAAGCTACTGCTTTTCTTAATCTCAGTGGAGATATATACTGATAAACGTCTACCTATGCAGCATGTTCATGTCGTTCATAAATGACCTTTTATCTCTCTCCCCTCACCACAAATCAGATACTTCTGAGGAGTTCCCAGTACATTATCCTTTCCCCTGTGTAATTACATTAACAAGCTCCAGCTGTTTGTATTCTCAGAAGGTTTACTTCCTGATATACAGCTGCCTACCCCCTTCTTAAGTGCAGGTCCTAAATGAGCCTTTTTCTCTGTTCCCTCACCACAATCCAGATTCTGTTGGGGAGTTACGAGTACAGTAACCATACCAGGAAGTACTTAATTTATAAAGCTACGGCTTTTCTTAATCTCAGTGGAAATATTTACTGATAAACAGCTACCTATGCAACATGTTCATGTCGTTCATAAATGAGCTTTTATCTCTCTCCCCTCACCATGAATCAGATTCTTCTGAGGAGTTCACAGTACATTATCCTTTCCCCTGTGTAATTACCTTAACAAGCTCCAGCTGTTTTTATTCTCAGAAGGGATACTCCCTGATATACAGTTGCCTACCCCCTTCGTAAGTGCAGGTCCTAAATGACCTTTTTTCTCTGTTCCCTCACCATAATCCAGATTCTTCGGGGGTGTTACCAGTAGATTACCCATACCAGGAAGTACTTAATTTATTAACATACTGCTTTTCTTAATCTCAGTGGAGATATTTACTAATAAACAGCTACCTTTGCAGCATTTTCATGTCGTTCCTAAATGAGCTTTTATCTCTCTCAACTCATCAAAAATCAGATTCTTCTGAGGAGTTCCCAGTACATTATCCTTTCCCCTGTGTAATTACCTTAACAAGCTCCATATGTTGTTATTCTCAGAAGGTTTACTCCCTGATATACAGCTGCCTACCACCTTCGTAAGTGCAGGTCACAAATGAGCTTTTTCTCTGTTCCCTCACCAAAATCCAGATTCTTTTGGGGAGTTACCAGTACAGTAACCATACCAGGAAGTACTCAATTTATTATGCTACTGCTTTTCTTAATCTTAGTGGAGATATTTACTGATAAACAGCTACCTACGCAGCATGTTAATGTCGTTAGTAAATGAGCTTTTATCTCTCTCCCCTCACCACAAATCAGATTCTTCTGAGGAGTTCCCAGTACATTATACTTTCCCCTGTGTAATTACCTTAACAAGCTCCAGCTGTTTTTATTCTCAGCAGGGCTACTCCCTGATATACAGCTGCCTACCCCCTTCGTAAGCGCAGGTCCTAAATGAGCTTTTTTCTCTGTTCCCTCACCACAATCCAGATTCTTTTGGGGAGTTACCAGTACAGTAACCATACCAGGAAGTACTTAATTTATTTAGCTACTGCTTTTTTAATCTCAGTTGAGATATTTACTGATAAACAGCTACCTATGCAGAATTTTCATGTCGTTCCTAAATGAGGTTTTATCCCTCTCCCCTCACCACAAATCAGATTCCTCTGATTAGGTCCCAGTACATTATGCTTTCCCCTGTGTAATTACCTTAACAAGCTCCAGGTGTTTTTATTCTCAGATGGTTTAGTCCCTGATATACAGCTGCCTACCCCCTTTGTAAGTGCATGTCCTAAATGAGCTTTTTTCTCTGTTCCCTCACCGCCAATCCAGATTCTTTTGGGGAGTTACCAGTACAGTAACCATAGCTCCAGCTGTTTTTTATTCTCAGAAGGGATATTTACTGATAAACAGCTACTACCCCCTTCGTAAGTGCAGGTTCCTAAATGAGCTTTTTCTCTATGTTCCTTCACCACAATCAGATTCTTCTTGGGAGTTCCCAGTACATTATCCTTTCCCCTGTGAAGTACTTAATTTATTAAGCTACTGTTTTTATTCTCAGAAGGAGATATTTACTGATATACATAGCTACCTACGCAGCATGTTCATGTCGTTCCTAAAAGCTTTATTTCTCTCCCTCACCACAATCAGATTCTTCTGGGAGTTCCAGTACATTTTCCTACCAGTGTAATTACCTTACAAGCTAGGTGCTTTTCTTAATCTCAGTGGAAGGTATTTACTGATAACAGCTGCCTACCCCCTTCGTAAGTGCAGGTCTTAAATGAGCTTTTTTCTCTGTTACCTCACCACAATCCAGATTCTTTGGGGAGTTACCAGTACAGTAAACATACCAGGAAGTACTTAATTTATTAAGCTACTGCTTTTCTTAATCTCAGTGGAGATATTTACTGATAAATAGCTACCTACGCAGCATGTTCATGTCGTTCCTAAATGAGCTATTATTTCTCTCCCCTCACGACAAATCAGATTCTTCTGAGGAGTTCCCAGTACATTTTCCATTTCCCCTGTTTAATTACCTTGGTTTTATTCTCAGAAGGGATACTCCCTGATATACAGCTGCCTAACCCCTTTGTAAGTACAGGTCCTAAATGAGCTTTCTTCTCTGTTCCCTCACCACATTCCAGATTCTTTTGGGGAGTTACTAGTACAGTAACCATACCAGGAAGTATTTAATTTATTAAGCTACTGCTTTTCCTTAATCTCAGTGGAGATATTTACTGATAAACAGCTACCTAGGCAGCATGTTCATGTCGTTCCTAAATGAGCTATTATCTCTCTCCGCTCACCACAAATCAGATTCTTCTGAGGAGTTCCCAGTAAATTTTCCTTTCCCCTGTGTAATTACCTTGACAAGCCCTAGCTGTTTTTATTCTCAGAAGGTTTACACCCTGATATACAGCTGCCTACCCTCTTCGTAAGTGAAGGTCATAAATGAGCTTTTTTCTCTGTTCCCTCACCACAATCCAGATTCTTTTGTGGAGTTACCAGTACAGTAAACATACGAGGAAGTACTTAATTTATTAAGCTACTGCTTTTCTTAATCTCAGTGGAGATATTTACTGATAAACAGCTACCTGCAGCATGTTCATGTCGTTCCTAAATGAGCTTTTATCTCTCTCCACTCAAAACAAATCAGATTCTTCTGAGGAGTTCCCAGTACATTATCCTTTACCCTGTGTAATTATCTTAACAAGCTCCAGCTGTTTTTATTCTCAGAAGGTTTACTCCCTGATATACAGCTGCATACCCCCTTCATAAGTGCAGGTCCTAAATGAGCTTTTTTCTCTGTTCCCCTCACCACAATCCAGATTTTTTGGGGGAGTTACCAGTACAGTAACCATACCAGGAAGTACTTAATTTATTAAGCTACTGCTTTTCTTAATCTCAGTGGAGATATTTACTTATAAACAGCTACCCACGAAGCATGTTCATGTCCATTCCTAAATGAGCTTTTACCTCTCTCCCCTCACCACAAATCAGATTCTTCTGAGGAGTTCTCAGTACATTATCCTTTAACATGTGTAATTACCTTAACAAGCTCCAGCTGTTCTTATCCTCAGAAGGATAATCGCTGATATACAACTGTCTAACACTTTGGTAAGTGCAGGTCCTAAATGAGCTGTTTTCTCTGTTCCCTCACCACAATCCAGATTCATTTGGCTAGTTACCTGTACAGTAACCATACCAGGAAGTACTTAATTTATTAAGCTACTGCTTTTCTTAATCTCAGTGAGATATTTACTGATAAACAGCTACCTACGCAGCATGTCATGTCGTTCCTAAATGAGCTTTTATCTCTCTCCCCTCACCACAAATCAGCTTCTTCTGAGGAGTTCCCAGTACTATATCCTTTCCTCTGCGTAATTACCTTAACAAGGTCCAGCTGTTTTTATTCTCAGAAGAGATACTCCCTGATATAGAGCTGCCTACCCTCTTCGTAGTTTGCAGGTCCTAAATGAGCTTTTTTCTCTGTTCCCTCACGCCAATCAAGATTCTTAATTACCTTAACAAGCTCCAGCTGTTTTATTCTCAGAAGGGATTCTAACTGATATACAGCTGTCTACCCCCTTCGTAAGTGCAGGTCCTAAATGAGCTTTTTTTCTATGTTCCCTCACCACAATACCGATTCTTTTGGGGAGTTACCAGTACAGTATCCATACCAGGAAGTACTTAATTTATTAAGCAACTGCTTTTCTTAATCTCAGTGGAGATATTTACTGATAAATAGCTACCTACGCAGCATGTTCATGTCGTTCCTAAAGCTATTATTTCTCTCCCCTCACCACAAATCAGATTCTTCTGAGGAGTTCGCAGTACATTTTCCTTTCCCCTGTGTAATTACCTTGACAAGCCCTAGGTGCTTTTTATTCTCAGAAGGTTTACCTCCTGATATACAGCTGCCTACCCCCTTCGTAAGTGCAGGTATTAAATGAGATTTTTTCTCTGTGTACCTCACCACAATCCAGATTCTTTTGGGAGTTACCAGTACAGTAAACATACAGGAAGTACTTAATTATTAAGCTACTGCTTTTCTTAATCTCAGTGGAGATATTTACTGATAAATAGCTACCTACGCACATGTTCAAGGTCGTTCCTAAATGAGCTATTATTTCTCTCCCCTCACGACAAATCAGATTCTTCTGAGCAGTTCCCAGTACATTTTCCTTTCCCCTGTTTAATTACCTTAACAAGCTCCAGCTGGTTTTATTCTCAGAAGGGATACTCCCTGATATACAGCTGCCTAACCCCTTTGTAAGTACAGGTCCTAAATGAGCTTTCTTCTCTGTTCCCTCACCACATTCCAGATTCTTTTGGGGAGTTACTAGTACAGTAACCATACCAGGAAGTATTTAATTATTAAGCTACTCCTTTTCTTAATCTCAGTGGAGATATTTACTGATAAACAGCTACCTAGGCAGCATGTTCATGTCGTTCCTAAATGAGCTATTATCTCTCTCCCCTCACCACAAATCAGATTCTTCTGAGGAGTTCCCAGTACATTTTCCTTTCCCCTGTGTAATTACCTTGACAAGCCCTAAGCTGTTTTTATTCTCAGAAGGTTTTCACCCTGATATACAGCTGCCTACCCTCTTCGTAAGTGAAGGTCATAAATGAGCTTTTTTCTCTGTTCCCTCACCACAATCCAGATTCTTTTGTGGAGTTACCAGTACAGTAAACATACGAGGAAGTACTTAATTTATTAAGCTACTGCTTTTCTTAATCTCAGTGGAGATATTTACTGATAAACAGCTACCTGCAGCATGTTCATGTCGTTCCTAAATGAGCTTTTATCTCTCTCCACTCAAACAAATCAGATTCTTCTGAGGAGTCCCAGTACATATCCTTTACCTGTTGTAATTATCTTAACAAGCTCCAGCTGTTTTTATTCTCAGAAGGTTACTCCCTGATATACAGCTGCATACCCCTTCGTAAGTGCAGGTCCTAAATGAGCTTTTTTCTCTGTTCCCTCACCACAATCCAGATTTTTTGGGGAGTCACCAGTACAGTAACCATACCAGGAAGTACTTAATTTATTAAGCTACTGCTTTTCTTAATCTCAGTGGAGATATTTACTGATAAACGTCTAACTATGCAGCATGTTCATGTCGTTCATAAATGACCTTTATCTGTCTCCCCTCACCCACAAATCAGATACTTCTGAGCAGTTCCCAGTACATTATCCTTTCCCTTGTGTAATTACCTTAACAAGCTCCAGCTGTTTTGTATTCTTAGAAGGTTTACTCCCTGATATACAGCTGCCTACCCCCTTCGTAAGTGCAGGTCCTAAATGAGCCTTTTTCTCTGTTCCCTCACCAAAATCCAGATTCTGTTGGGAGTTACCAGTACAGTAACCATACCAGGAAGTACTAATTTATAAAGCTACGGCTTTTCTTAATCTCAGTGGAAATATTTACTGATAAACAGCTAACTATGCAACATGTTCATGTCGTTCATAAATGAGCTTTAATCTCTCTCCCCTCACCACAAATCAGATTCTTCTGAGGAGTTCACAGTACATTATCCTATCCCCTGTGTAATTACCTTAACAAGCTCCAGCTGTTTGTATTCTCAGAAGGTTTACTCCCTGATATACAGCTGCCTACCCCTTCGTAAGTGCAGGTCCTAAATGAGCCTTTTTCTCTGTTCCCTCACACAATCCAGATTCTGTTGGGAGTTACCAGTACAGTAACCATACCAGGAATACTTAATTTATTAAGCTACGGCTTTTCTTAATCTCAGTTGAAATATTTATTGATAACAGCTACCTATGCAACATGTTCATGTCGTTCATAAATGAGCTTTTATCTCTCTCCCCTCACCACAAATCAGATTCTTCTGAGGAGTTCACAGTACAATATCCTTTCCCCTGTGTAATTACCTTAACGAGCTCCAGCTGTTTTTATTCTCAGAAGGGATACTCCCTGATATACAGTTGCCTACCCCCTTCGTAAGTGCAGGTCCTAAATGACCTTTTTTCTCTGTTCCCTCACCATAATCCAGATTCTTCGGGGGTGTTACCAGTAGATTACCCATACCCAGGAAGTACTTAATTTATTAACATACTGCTTTTCTTAATCTCAGTGGAGATATTTACTGATAAACAGCTACCTTTGCAGCATTTTCATGTCTTTCCTAAATGAGCTTTTATCTCTCTCAACTCACCAAAAATCAGATTCTTCTGAGGAGTTCCCAGTACATTATCCTTTCCCCTGTGTAATTACCTTAACAAAGCTCCATATGTTGTTATTCTCAGAAGGTTTACTCCCTGATATACAGCTGCCTACCACCTTCGTAAGTGCAGGTCACAAATGAGCTTTTTCTCTGTTCCCTCACCAAAATCCAGATTCTTTTGGGAGTTACCAGTACAGTAACCATACCAGGAAGTACTCAATATATTATGCTACTGCTTTTCTTAATCTTAGTGGAGATATTTCTGATAAACAGCTACCTACGCAGCATGTTCATGTCGTTCATAAATGAGATTTTATCTCTCTTTCCTCACCACAAATCAGATTCATCTGAGGAATTCCAAGTACATTATCCTTTCCCCTGTGTAATTACCTTAACAAACGCCAGCTGTTTTTATTCTCAGAAGGTTTACTCCCTGCTATACAGCTGCCTACCCCCTTCGTAAGTGCAGGTCCTAAATGAGCTTTTTTCTCCGTTCCCTCACCACATTCCAGATTCCTTTTGTGGAGTTACCAGTACAGTAACCATACCAGGAAGTACTTAATTTATTAAGCTACTGCTTTTCTTAATCTCAGTGGAGATATTTACTGATAAACAGCTACCTAAGCAGCATTTCCATGTCGTTCCTAAATGAGCTTTTATCTCTCTCCCCTCACCAAAAATCAGATTCTTCTGAGGAGTTCCCAGTACATTATCCTTTCCCCTGTGTAATTACCTTAACAAGCTCCAGCTGTTTTTATTCTCAGCAGGGCTACTCCCTGATATACAGCTGCCTACCCCCTTCGTAAGCGCAGGTCCTAAATGAGCTTTTTTCTCTGTTCCCTCACCACAATCCAGATTCTTTTGTGGAGTTACCAGTACAGTAACCATACCAGGAAGTACTTAATTTATTAAGCTACTGCTTTTATTAATCTCAGTGGAGATATTTACTGATAAACAGCTACCTACGCAGCATGTTTATGTCGTTCCTAAATGAGCTTTTATCTCTCTCCCCTCACTACAAATCAGAATCTTCTGAGGAGTTCCAGTACATTATCCTTTCCCCTGTGTAATTACCTTAAAAAGCTCCAGCTGTTTTTATACTCAGTAGCTTTACTCCCTGATATACAGCTGCCTACCCCCCTTCGTAAGTGCAAGTCCTAAATGAGCTTTTTTCTCTGTTCCCTCACCCACAATCCAATTTCTTTTGGGAGATACCAGTACAGTAACCATACCAGGATTACTTAATTTATTAATCTACTGCTTTTCTTAATCTCAGTGGGGATATTTACTGATAAACACCTACCTACGCAGCATGTTCATGTCGTTCCTAAATGAGCTTTTATCTCTCTCCCCCTCACCACAAATCAGATTCTTCTGAGGAGTTCCCAGTACATTATCCTTTCCCCTGTGTAATTACCTTAACAAGCTCCAGCTGTTTTTATTCTCAGAACGTTTACTCCCTGATATACAGCTGCCTAAACCTTCGTAAGTGCAGGACCTAAATGAGCTGTTTCTCTGTTCCTTCAACACAATCCAGATTCTTTTGGGGAGTTACCAGTACAGTAACCATACCAGGAAGTACTTAATTTATTAAGCTGCTGCTTTTCTTAATCTCAGTGGAGATATTTACTGATAAACAGCTACCTATGCAGCATTTTCATGTCGTTCCTAAATGAGCTTTTATCTCTCTCCCCTCACCACAGATAAGATTCTTCTGAGGAGTTCCCAGTACATTATCCTTTCCCGTGTGTAATTACCTTAACAAGCTCCAGCTGTTTTTATTCTCAGCAGGTTTACTCCCTGATGTACAGCTGCCTACCCCCCTTCGTAAGTGCAGGTCCTAAATGAGCTTTTTTGTCTGTTCCCTCACCACAATCCAGATTCTTTTGGGGAGTAACCAGTACAGTAACCATACCAGGAAGTACTTAATTTATTAAGCTACTGCTTTGCTTAATCTCTGTGTAGATATTTACTGATAAACAGCTACCTATGCAGCATTTTTCATGTCGTTCCTAAATGAGCTTTTATCTCTCTCCCCTCACCACAGATAAGATTCTTCTGAGGAGTTCCCAGTACATTATCCTTTCCCGTGTGTAATTACCTTAACAAGCTCCAGCTGTTTTTATTCTCAGCAGGTTTACTCCCCTGATGTACAGCTGCCTACCCCCTTCGTAAGTGCAGGTCCTAAATGAGCTTTTTTGTCTGTTCCCTCACCACAATCCAGATTCCTTTGGGGAGTTACCAGTACAGTAACCATACCAGGAAGTACTTAATTTATTAAGCTGCTGCTTTTCTTAATCTCAGTGGAGATATTTACTGATAAACAGCTACCTATGCAGCATTTTCATGTCGTTCCTAAATGAGCTTTTATCTCTCTCCCCTCACCACAGATAAGATTCTTCTGAGGAGTTCAAAGTACATTATCCTTTCCCCGCTGTAATTACCTTAACAAACTCCAGCTGTTTTTATTCTCAGAAGGTTTACTCCCTGATATACAGCTGCCTACCCCCTTCGTAAGTGCAGGTCTTAAATGAGCATTTTTCTCTGTTCCCTCACCACAATCCAGATTCTTTTGGGGAGTTACCAGTACAGTAACCATACCAGGAAGTACTCAACTTATTAAGCTACTGCTTTTCTTAATCTCAGTGGAGATATTTACTGATAAACAGCTACCTACGCAGCATGTTCATGTCGTTCCTAAATGAGCTTTTATCTCTCTCCCCTCACCACAAATCAGATTCTTCTGTGGAGTTCCCAGTACATTATCCTTTCCCCTGTGTAATTATCTTAACAAGCTCCAGCTGTTTTTATTCTCAGAAGGGATACTCCCTGATATACAGCTGCCTACCCCTTCGTAAGTGCAGGTCCTAAATGAGCTTTTTAATATGTTCCCTCACCACAATCCCGATTCTTTTGGGGAGTTACCAGTACAGTAACCATACCAGGAAGTACTTAATTTATTAAGCTACTGCTTTTCTTAATCTCAGTGGAGATATTTACTGATAAACAGCTACCTACGCAGCATGTACATGTCCTTCAAAAATGAGCTTTTTTCTCTGTTCCCTCAACACAATCCAGATTCTTTGGGGAGTTACCAGTACAGTAACCATACCAGGAAATACTTAATTTATTAAGCTACTGCTTTTCTTAATCTCACTGGAGATATTTACTGATAAACAGCTACCTATGCAGCATTTTCCTGTCGTTCTTAAATGAGCTATTATCTCTCTCCCCTCACCACAAATCAGATTCTTCTGAGGAGTTCCCCGTTAGATTATCCATTCCCCTGTGTAATTACCTTAACAAGCTCCAGTTGTTTTTATTCTCAGAATGGATACTGCCTGATATACAGCTGCCTACCCCTCTTCGTAGGTGCAGGTCCTAAATTAGCTTTTTTCTCTGTTCCCTCACCACAATCCAGATTTTTTTTGGGAGTTACCAGTACAGTAACCATACCAGGAAGTACTTAATTTATTAAGCTACTGCTTTTCTTAATCTCAGTGGAGATATTTACTTATAAACAGCTACCCACGAAGCATGTTCATGTCATTCCTAAATGAGCTTTTACCTCTCTCCCCTCACCACAAATCAGATTCTTCTGAGGAGTTCCCAGTACATTATCCTTTCCCCTGTGTAATTACCTTAACAAGCTCCAGCTGTTCTTATTCTCAGAAGGGATAATCCCTGATATACAACTGTCTAACCCTTTGGTAAGTGCAGGTCCTAAATGAGCTTTTTTCTCTGTTCCCTCACCACAATCCAGATTCTTTTGGCTAGTTACCAGTACAGTATCCATACCAGGAAGTACTTAATTTATTAAGCTACTGCTTTTCTTAATCTCAGTGGAGATATTTACTGATGAACAGCTACCTATGCAGCATTTTCATGTCGTTCTTAAATGAGCTATTATCTCTCTCCCCTCACCACAAATCAGATTCTTCTGAGGAGTTCCCAGTACATTATCCATTTCCCTGTGTAATTACCTTAAAAAGCTCCAGATGTTTTTATTCTCAGAAGGGATACTCCCTGATATACAGCTGCCTACCTTCTTCGTAGGTGCAGGTCCTAAATGAGCTTTTTTCTCTGTTCCCTCACCACAATCCAGATTCTTTTGGGAGTTTCAAGTACAGTAACCAAACCAGGAAGTACTTAATTTATTAAGCTACTGCTTTTCTTAATCTCAGTTTAGATATTTACTGATAAACGGCAACCAACGCAGCATGTTCTTGTCGTTGCAAAATGAGCTTTTATATCTCTCCCCTCACCACAAATCAGATTCTTCTGAGGAGTACCCAGTACATTAACCTTTCCCCTGTGTAATTACCTTAACAAGCTCCAGCTGTTTTTATTCTTAGAAGGTTTACTCCCTGATATACAGCTGCTTACCCCCTTCGTAAGTGCAGGCCTAAATGAGCTTTTTTCTCTCTTCCCTCATCACAATCCAGATTCTTTTGGGGAGTTACCAATACAGTAACCATACCAGGAAGTACTAAATTATTAAACTACTGCTTTTCTTAATCTCAGTGGAGATATTTACTGATAAACAGCAACGTATGCAGCATTTTTATGTCGTTCCTAAATGAGCTTTTATCTCTCTCCCCTCACCACAAATCAGATTCTTCTGAGGAGTTCCCAGTACATTATCCTTTCCCCTGTGTAATTACCTTACAAGCTGCAGCTGTTTTTATTCTCAGAAGGTTTACTCCCTGATGTACAGCTGCCTACCCCCTTCGTAAGTGCAGGTCCTAAATGAGCTTTTTTGTCTGTTCCCTCACCACAATCCAGATTCTTTTGGGGAGTAACCAGTACAGTAACCATACCAGGAAGTACTTAATTTATTAAGCTACTGCTTTTCTTAATCTCTGTGTAGATATTTACTGATAAACAGCTACCTATGCAGCATTTTCATGTCGTTCCTAAATGAGCTTTTATCTCCCTCCCTCAGCACAAATCCGATTCTTCTGAGGAGTTTCCAGTACATTATCCTTTCCCCTGTGTAATTACCTTAACAAGCTGCAGCTGTTTTTATTCTCAGAAGGTTTACTCCCTGATATACAGCTGCCCTACCCCCTTCGTAAGTGCAGGTCCTAAATGAGCTATTTTCTCTGTTCCTTCAACACAATCCAGATTTTTTTGGGGAGTTACCAGTACAGTAACCATACCAGGAAGTACTTAATTTATTAAGCTGCTGCTTTTCTTAATCTCAGTGGAGATATTTACTGATAAACAGCTACCTATGCAGCATTTTCATGTCGTTCCTAAATGAGCTTTTATCTCTCTCCCCTCACCACAGATAAGATTCTTCTGAGGAGTTCAAAGTACATTATCCTTTCCCCGCTGTAATTACCTTAACAAACTCCAGCTGTTTTTATTCTCAGAAGGTTTACTCCCTGATATTACAGCTGCCTACCCCCTTCGTAAGTGCAGGTCTTAAATGAGCATTTTCTCTGTTCCCTCACCACAATCCAGATTCTTTTGGGGAGTTACCAGTACAGTAACCATACCAGGAAGTACTCAACTTATTAAGCTACTGCTTTTCTTAATCTCAGTGGAGATATTTACTGATAAACAGCTACCTACGCAGCATGTTCATGTCGTTCCTAAATGAGCTTTTATCTCTCTCCCCTCACCACCAAATCAGATTCTTCTGTGGAGTTCCCAGTACATTATCCTTTCCCCTGTGTAATTATCTTAACAAGCTCCAGCTGTTTTTATTCTCAGAAGGGATACTCCCTGATATACAGCTGCCTACCCCTTCGTAAGTGCAGGTCCTAAATGAGCTTTTTAATATGTTCCCTCACCACAATCCCGATTCTTTTGGGGAGTTACCAGTACAGTAACCATACCAGGAAGTACTTAATTTATTAAGCTACTGCTTTTCTTAATCTCAGTGGAGATATTTACTGATAAACAGCTACCCTACGCAGCATGTACATGTCCTTCAAAAATGAGCTTTTTTCTCTGTTCCCTCAACACAATCCACATTCTTTGGGGAGTTACCAGTACAGTAACCATACCAGGAAATACATAATTTATTAAGCTACTGCTTTTCTTAATCTCACTGGAGATATTTACTGATAAACAGCTACCTATGCAGCATTTTCCTGTCGTTCTTAAATGAGCTATTATCTCTCTCCCCTCACCACAAATCAGATTCTTCTGAGGAGTTCCCCGTAGATTATCCATTCCCCTGTGTAATTACCTTAACAAGCTCCAGTTGTTTTTTATTCTCAGAATGGATACTGCCTGATATACAGCTGCCTACCCTCTTCGTAGGTGCAGGTCCTAAATTAGCTTTTTTCTCTGTTCCCTCACCACAATCCAGATTTTTTTGGGAGTTACCAGTACAGTAACCATACCAGGAAGTACTTAATTTATTAAGCTACTGCTTTTCTTAATCTCAGTGGAGATATTTACTTATAAACAGCTACCCACGAAGCATGTCATGTCATTCCTAAATGAGCTTTTACCTCTCTCCCCTCACCACAAATCAGATTCTTCTGAGGAGTTCCAGTACATTATCCTTTCCCCTGTGTAATTACCTTAACAATCTCCAGCTGTTCTTATTCTCAGAAGGGATAATCCCTGATATACAACTGTCTAACCCTTTGGTAAGTGCAGGTCCTAAATGAGCTTTTTCTCTGTTCCCTCACCACAATCCAGATTCTTTTGGCTAGTTACCAGTACAGTATCCATACCAGGAAGTACTTAATTTATTAAGCTACTGCTTTTCTTAATCTCAGTGGAGATATTTACTGATGAACAGCTACCTATGCAGCATTTTCATGTCGTTCTTAATGAGCTATTATCTCTCTCCCCTCACCACAAATCAGATACTTCTGAGGAGTTCCCAGTACATTATCCATTTCCCTGTGTAATTACCTTAAAAAGCTCCAGATGTTTTTATTCTCAGAGGGATAACTCCCTGATATACAGCTGCCCTACCTTCTTCGTAGGTGCAGGTCCTAAATGAGCTTTTTTTCTCTGTTCCCTCACCACAATCCACATTCTTTTGGGGAGTTTCAAGTACAGTAACCAAACCAGGAAGTACTTAATTTATTAAGCTACTGCTTTTCTTAATCTCAGTTTAGATATTTACTGATAAACGGCAACCAACGCAGCATGTTCTTGTCGTTGCAAAATGAGCTTTTATATCTCTCCCCTCACCACAAAATCAGATTCTTCTGAGGAGTACCCAGTACATTAACCTTTCCCCTGTGTAATTACCTTAACAAGCTCCAGCTGTTTTTATTCTTAGAAGGTTTACTCCCTGATATACAGCTGCTTACCCCCTTCGTAAGTGCAGGGCCTAAATGAGCTTTTTTCTCTCTTCCCTCATCACAATCCAGATTCTTTTGGGGAGTTACCAATACAGTAACCATACCAGGAAGTACTAAATTATTAAGCTACTGCTTTTCTTAATCTCAGTGGAGATATTTACTGATAAACAGCAACGTATGCAGCATTTTTATGTCGTTCCTAAATGAGCTTTTATCTCTCTCCCTCACCACAAATCAGATTCTTCTGAGGAGTTCCCAGTACATTATCCTTTCCCCTGTGTAATTACCTTAACAAGCTCCAGCTGTTTTTATTCTCAGAAGGGATACTCCCTGATATACAGCTGCCTACACCCTTCGTAAATGCAGGTCCTAAATGAGCTTATTTCTCTGTTCCCTCACCACAATCCAGATTCTTTGGGGAGTTACCAGTACAGTAACCATACCAGGAAGTACTTAATTTATTAAGCTACTGCTTTTCTTAGTCTCAGTGGAGATATTTACTGATAAACAGCTACCTACGCAGCATGTTCATGTCGTTCCTAAATGAACTTTTATCTCTCTCCCCTCACCACAAATCAATTCTTCTGAGGAGTTCCCAGTACATTATCCTTTCCCCTGTCTAATTACCTTTACAAGCTCCAGCTGTTTTTATTCTCAGAAGGTTTATTTCTTGTTATACAGCTGCCTAACCCCTTCGTAAATGCAGGTCGTAAATGACCTTTTTCTCTGTTCCCTCACCACAATCCAGATTCTTTTGGGTAGTTACCAGTACAATAACCATACCAGGATGTACTTAATTTATTAAGCTACTGCTTTTATTAATCTCAGTGGAGATATTTACTGATAAACAGCTACCTACTCAGCATTTTAATGTCGTTCCTTAATGAGCTTTTATCTCTCTCCCCTCACCACAAATCAGATTCTTCTGAGGAGTTCCCAGTACATTATCCTTTCCCCTGTGTAATTACCTTAACAAGCTCCAGCTGTTTTTATTCTCAGAAGGTTTACTCCCTGATATACAGCTGGCTACCCCCTTCGTAAGTGCAGGTCCTAAATGTCCTTTTTTCTCTGTTTCCTCACCACAATCCAGATTCTTTTGGGGAGTTACCAGTACAGTAACCATACCAGGAAGTACTTAATTTATTAAGCTACTGCTTTTCTTAATCTCAGTGGAGATATTTACTGATAAACAGCTATTTACGCAGCATGTTCATGTCGTTCCTAAATGAGCTATTATCTCTCTGCCCTCACCACAAATCAGATTCTTCTGAGGAGTTCCCAGTACATTATCCTTTCCCCTGTGTAATTACCTTAACAAGCTCCAGCTGTTTTTATTCTCAGAAGGTTTACTCCCTGATATACAGCTGCCTATCCCCTTCGTAAGAGCAGGTCCGAAATGAGCTTTTTTCTCTGTTACCTCACCACAATCCAGATTCTTTTGGGGAGTTACCAGTACAGTAACCATACCAGGAAGTACTTGATTTATTAAGCTACTGCTTTTCTTAATCTCAGTGGAGATATTTACTGATAAACAGCTACCTACGCAGCATGTTCATGTCTTTCCTAAATGAGCTTTTATCTTTCTCCCCTCACCACAAATCAGATTCTTCTAAGGAGTTCCCAGTACATTATCCTTTCCCCTGTGTAATTACCTTAACAAGCTCCAGCTGTTTTTATTCTCAGAAGGTTTACTCCCTGATATACAGCTGCCTACCCCCTTCGTAAGTGCAGGTCCTAAATGAGCTTTTTTCTCTGTTCCCTCACCACAATCCAGATTCTTTTGGGGAGTTACCAGTACAGTAACCATACCAGGAAGTACTTAATTTATTAAGCTACGGCTTTTCTTAATCTCAGTGGAAATATTTACTGATAAACAGCTACCTACGCAGCATGTTCATGTCGTTCCTATATGAGGTTTTATCTCTCTCCCCTCACCACAAATCAGATTCTTCTGAGGAGTTCCCAGTACATTATCCTTTCCCCTGTGTAATTACCTTTACAAGCTCCAGCTGATTTTATTCTCAGAAGGTTTACTCCCTGATATACAGTGCCTACCCCCTTCGTAAGTGCAGGTCCTAAATGAGCTTTTTCTCTGTTCACTCACCACAATCCAGATTCTTTTGGGGAGTTGCAAGTACAGTAACCATACCAGGAAGTACTTAATGTATTAAGCTACTGCTTTTCTTAATCTCAGTGGAGATATTTACTGATAAACAGCTACCTACACAGCATGTTCATGTCGGTCCTAAATGAGCTTTTATCTCTCTCCCCTCACCACAAATCAGATTCTTCTGAGGAGATCCCGGTACATTATCCTTTCCCCTGTGTAATTATCTTAACAAGCTCCAGCTGTTTTTATTCTCAGAACGTTTACTCCCTGATACAGCTGCCTACCCCCTTCGTAAGTGCAGGTGCTAAATGAGATTTTTTCTCTGTTCCCTCACCACAATCCAGATTCTTTTGGGGAGTTACCAGTACAGTAACCATACCAGGAAGTACTTAATTAATTAAGCTACTGCTTTTCTTAATCTCAGTGGAGATATTTACTGATAAACAACTACCTACGCAGCATGTTCATGTCGTTCCTAAATGAGCTTTTATCTCTCTCCCCTCACCACAAATCAGATTCTTCTGAGGAGTTCCCAGTACATTATCCTTTCCCCTGTGTAATTACCTTAACAAGCTCCAGCTGTTTTTATTCTCAGAAGGTTTACTCCCTGATATACAGCTGCCTACCCCCTTCGTAAGTGCAGGTCCTAAATGAGCTTTTTTCTCTGTTCCCTCACCACAATCCAGATTCTTTTGGGGAGTTACCAGTACAGTAACCATACCAGGAATTACTTAATTTATTAAGCTACTGTTTTTCTTAATCTCAGTGGAGATATTTACTGATAAACAGCTACCTACGCAGCATGTTCATGTCGTTCCTAAATGAGCTTTTATCTCTCTCCCCTCAGCACAAATCAGATTCTTCTGAGGAGTTCCCAGTACATTATTCTTTCCCCTGTGTAATTACCTGTATAAGCTCCAGCTGTTTTTTATTCTCAGAAGGTTTACTCCCTGATATAGAGCTGCCTACCCCCTTCGTAAGTGCAGGTCCTAAATGCGCTTTTTTCTCTGTTCCCTCACCAAAATCCAGATTCTTTTGGGGAGTTACCAGTACAGTAACCATACCAGGAAGTACTTAATTTATTAAGCTACTGCTTTTCTTAATCTCAGTGGAGATATTTACTGATAAACAGCTACCTACGCAGCATGTTCATGTCGTTCCTAAATGAGCTTTTATCTCTCTCCCCTCACCACAAATCAGATTCTTCTGAGGAGTTCCCAGTACATTATCCTTTCCCCTGTGTAATTACCTTAACAAGCTCCAGCTGTTTTTATTCTCAGAAGGTTTACTCCCTGATATACAGCTGCCTACCCCCTTCGTAAGTGCAGGTCCTAAATAAGCTTTTTTCTCTGTTATCTCACCACAATCCAGATTCTTTTGGGAAGTTACCAGTACAGTAACCATAACAGGAAGTACTTAATTTATTAAGCTACAGCTTTTCTTAATCTCATTGGAGATATTTACTGATAAACAGCTACCTACGCAGCATGTTCATGTTGTTCTTAAATGAGCTTTTATCTCTCTCCCCTCACCACAAATCAGATTCTTCTGAGGAGATCCCAGTACATTATCCTTTCCCCTGTGTAATTACCTTAACAAGCTCCAGCTGTTTTTATTCTCAGAAGGTTTATTCCCTGATATACAGCTGCCTACCCCCTTCGTAAGTGCAGGTCCTAAATAAGCTTTTTTCTCTGTTCCCTCACCACAATCCAGATTCTTTTGGGGAGTTACCAGTACATTAACCATACCAGGAAGTACTTAGTTTATTACGCTACTGCTTTTCTTAATCTCAGTGGAGATACTTACTGATAAACAGCTACCTACGCAGCATGTTCATGTCGTTCTTAAATGAGCTTTTATCTCTCTCCCCTCACCACAAATCAGATTCTTCTGAGGACTTCCCAGTACATTATACTTTCCCCTGTGTAATTACCTTAACAAGTTCCAGCTTTTTTTTTATTTTTTTATTATTAATTAAGCAAAAAAATTTTTTTACAAGGTGTTGTGCAACGAGGGTACAGTTACATAGTAGGGCAGTGTGTACATTTCTTGTGATATCTTACAACCTGTTTTTTCATCCCTTGTCTAGGTCAGGTAGACCCATATGCAATTTACAATGTATCAAGCACATATACAGTGTTCACACACTTGGTCTCTACTGTCTCTCCTTCTCCCTTTGTTAACAGTCATATATCAGGGAGATCATGCCCCTTTGTTTTCTGTGTTCTAGGCTTGTCTCGCTCAACATTATTTGTTCGAGTTCTGACCATTTCCCTGCGAATAACAATATTTCACCATTCCTAATCGCTATGTAGTATTCCATTGTGTATAAGTACCATATTTTTTGGATCCATTCATCTGTGGAGGGGCATCTGGGTTGTTTCCAAATTTTGGCTATTGTGAATTGTGCCGCAATAAACATGGAAGTACAAATGTCCTTTTGATATCTTGGGTTTTGCTGTTTAGGATAGATGCCTAGGAGTGGTATGGCTGGGTCATAGGGTAGGTCTATATTGAGCTTTTTGAGAAACCTCCATACTGTTCTCCAAAGTGGTTGTACTAATTTGCACTCCCACCAACAATGGAGAAGGGTTCCTCTTTCCCCACAGCCCCTCCAGCATTTGTTGTTTCCTGAGTTCAGAGTATAGGCCATTCTAACTGGGGTGAGGTGGTATCTCAGGGTTGTTTTTATTTGCATTTCCTTTACTAGCAGGGATGTTGAGCATTTCCTCATGTGTTTCTTTGCCATTTTTATATCTTCTCTTGTGAAGTCTCTCTTTAGCTCTTTTGCCCATTTCCTAATAGGTCTATTGGGCTTGGAGGGGCTTAGTTTTTTGAGTTCTCTGTAGATGACAGATATCAGGCCTTTGTCTGTTGCTGTGCTGGTAAATATCCTTTCCCATATCGTTGGCTGTCTTTCTATTTTGGTGGCTATGACCTTAGCTGTGCAGAAACTTTTTAATTTGTAGTAGTCCCATTTGTTGAGTCTTTCCCCTATTTGTTGTGCCCCTGAGACTCTATTCAGGAAGTTCCTTCCTGTGCCTATAAGTTCTAGTGTCTTTCCTACTCTGTCCTTCAGTAGTTTCAAGGATTCAGGTCTGATGTTGAGGTCCTTGATCCATTTTGAGTTGATCTTGGTGCATGGTGATAGGCTTGGGTCTACTTTGAATTTTCTGCATATGGCTGCCCAGTTCTCCCAGCACCAGTAGTTGAAGAGGCTATGTTTATTCCATTGTATGTCTTTAGCTCCTTTGTCGAATATCAGTTGGCTGTAAGAGTGCGGTTTTATTTCTGGGTCTTCAATTCTAATCCACTGCTCTTCCGATCTGTTTTTATACCAATACCATGCTGTTTTTGTTATGATGGCCTTGTAGTAGAGCTTGAAGTCTGGTATGGTGATACCTCCTGCACTATGTTTTTTGCCTAGAATTGCTTTGGCTATTCTAGGTTTTTTGCTGTTCCATATGAATTTATGGACTGGTTTCTCTATTTCAGTGAAGAATGTGGCTGGGATTTTGATTGGTATTGCATTGAATTTGTATAACAATTTGGGCAATATGGCCATTTTCACTATATTGATTCTGCCTACCCATGAGCATGGGAGGTCTTTCCATCTCCTTGTGTCTTCTTTGATTTCCCTTATTAGATTTTTGTAGTTTTCATTGAATAGGTCCGTCACGTCATTGGTTAAGTTGATCCCAAGGTACTTTATTCTTTTTTTGGCTACTGTAAATGGAATTGTTTCCATAATTTCCTTTTCTGTTTGTCTATTGCTGGTGTACAGAAAAGCTGCTGACTTTTGTGGATTGATTTTGTATCCTGCTACTTTGCCAAATTGGTTTATTAGATGTAGGAGTTTGGGTACTGAGTTTTTTGGGCCCTTGAGATATAAGATCATGTCGTCTGCGAATAGGGATAACTTGATTTCTTCCTTGCCGACGTGGATCCCTTTGATGTCCTCCTCTTGCCTTATTGCTATGGCTAGGGATTCCAGCACTATGTTGAACAGAAGTGGGGAGAGTGGGCATCCTTGTCTTGTTCCTGTGTTTAGGGGGAATGATTTAAGTTTCTCTCCATTTAATATGATATTAGCAGTTGGTCTGTTGTATATGGCTTTTATTGTTTTGAGGAATGTTCCATCTATTCCTGTTCTCTCCAAAGCTTTTAATAGGTATGGATGTTGTATTTTGTCGAAGGCTTTTTGGGCATCAACTGAGATAACAATGTGATTCTTGATTTTAGTTCTGTTTATGTGGTGAATTACATTGATTGATTTACGGATGTTGAACCATCCTTGTGACTGAGGGATGAAGCCTACTTGGTCATGATGTATGATATTCTTAATCAGTTTCTGGATCCTGTTAGCTAATATTTTATTGAGAAGCTTTGCATCTGTGTTCATTAGTGATATTGGTCTGTAGTTCTCTTTTTTTGTTGGATCTTTGCCTGGTTTGGGGATGAGTATGATATTAGCTTCATAGAATGAGTTTGGTATTTCTCCCTCCGTTTCTATTTCGCGGAAGAGTTTGAGGAGTATTGGAATTAGCTCCTCACTAAAGGTTTTGTAGAATTCATTGGTGAATCCATCTGGGCCTGGGCTTTTCTTAGTAGGGAGGTTCTTGATTACCTCTTGTATCTCACTGTAAGTTATTGGTTTATTTAGTTGATTTATTTCTTCTTGGTTCAGTTTGGGCAGTTTGTACTTCTCTAAGAATTGATCCATTTCTGTAAAATTATTGTTTTTTGCTGAGTAGAGGTTTAGGAAATAGCTCCTTATGATTGTTTGAATATCGTGTGTACTTGTCGTAATTTTTCCTGTGGAGTCCCTGATTTTACGAATATGAGTCTCTTCTCTTCTTTTTTTTGTGAGTCTTGCAAGGGGCCTGTCAATTTTGTTTATTTTCTCAAAGAACCAGCTTTTAGTCTTATTTATTTGTTGAATGGTCTTTCTATTTTCAATCAGATTTATCTCTTCTTTAATCTTTGTAATCTCTCCCCTCCTAGTCGTTTTAGATTCTGTCATTTCTTGTTTCTCCAGTTGTTTTAGTTTCATCGTGAGGGTATTCACCTGCTCTGCTTCCATTCTTTTAATGTGGGTACTGAGTGCAATGATCTTGCCCCTCAGTACTGCCTTAGCTGTGTCCCATAGGTTTCTTTGTGATGTGTTTTCTTTGTCATTGTGGCTTATGAATTCCTTGATTTCATCTTTAATTTGATCTGTGGCCCAAGTGTTGGATAGCAGCGTGGGGTTTAGCCTCCAAGAGTGTGTATAGGCTCTGTGGTATCCTTTGTTGTTGAGGGTTACCTTTAATCCACTGTGATCAGATATAATACATGGGATGATGTCAATACTTTTGTATTTGCTGAGGTTCTTTGTGTGGGCTATGACGTGGTCTATTTTGGAATATGATCCATGGGCTGCTGAAAAGAAGGTGTATTGGGTCTCTGTAGGGTGGAAGGTTCTATATAGGTCTGTTAGATCCATTTGGGAAATGGTATTATTTAGGTCCTCAGCTCCCTTACTAATCCTCTGGGTGTTGGATCTGTCTCTTGGAGAGAGAGGAGTATTAAAGTCACCCACTATGATTGTGTTTGCATCTATCTTGCTCTGTAATTCTGTGAGAATTTGCTTGACATATGTCGGGCCTCTTTTGTTCGGTGAGTATACATTTATCACCGTGATGTGTTGATTCTGGATTTTTCCTTGTATTAATATGTAGTGTCCTTCTTTGTCTTTTTGAGTGGACTTTAAAGAGAAGTCCAGCTTGTCTGAGATCAGAATGGCTACACCTGCCATTTTGGTGGGTGCATTTGATTGGTAGATCTTGGTCCATCCTTTCATTCGAAGCCTGTTTTTGTCCCTTGCTGTAAGGTGGGTCTCTTGTAGACAGCAGATGTCAACTTTTTGTTTGCGGATCCATTCTGCCAGTCTGCTCCTCTTAATCGGGGAGTTTAAGCCATTTATATTTAAGGAGATCAAGGATAAGGGTGTTTTTTCTCCTTCCATTTTCTTGTTGGGCTGTTTTTTCCTGTTTTTTTTTTTTTTTTTTCTTCTTGTCTTTAGTGAGCTGGTCTTTCTGCTGGACTTTGGCTATTGAAGTTTCTTTCTGATTCTGTCTGTGTGTCTTTTACGGTCTCTGTTGGGTGGGCTTCCCCTCTTAATATTCGCTGTAGGGCTGGTTTTTTATTCACATACTCCTTTAGCTCCTCTTTGGTGTGGAAAGATCTGGTTCTCCCTTCGAATGTGAACTCCAGTTTCGCTGGATATTTGATCCGAGGTTGTAAATTGTTATTCTGAAGTACTTGGATAGTGTTCTTCCACTCACTTCGAGCTTGGTAAGTTTGTGTGGATAAGTCGGATGTTATTCGAATCCTCTTCCCATTGAAAAAAGTTTCCTTCTTCGCTTTGGCTGAATTCAGAATTTGCTCTTTAATCTTGAGGTCTGTAGTCTTGAATATTATGTGCCTTGGGGTGGTTTTCCTGGGGTCTGGCCTGCCAGGTGTCCTATAGGCTTCGGTTACCTGGATGGGGTCCCCTGTGAGATTGGGGAAGTTTTCTGCAATAACTTTATTGAGGACATGGTTAAGCCCTCTGCTCTGATATTCGGCTCCTTCTTCTATTCCAATTATGCGCAGATTATATCTCTTGTCTTTGTCCATTAGTTCCTGGATTAATCTTCCCTGAAGCTTCACCTTTTCTTGGAGTGTGGTCATTTTCTGGTTGTTGTCAGCTGCTTCATCGTCCAGGGGAGAGATTCTGGATTCCATATGGTCAACTCTTTGTGTTATGGTTTCAATTGCGGAGTTTATGGATGTCAGAGAGCTATTCATGGTTGTCATATCAGCTCTGATCGTGGAAATTTCTTCCTTTAAAGAGTTGTATTTTAAATCTATTTTTTCATGCATTTCAATTCTCAGGGTGTGGAGATTTTCTTTAAAGGCGGCTTGCATTGTATCCATTTTTGCTTCCATTTCTTTAAATGAGGCTTGCATTGTATCCAGTTTTGCTTCCATTTCTTTCTTAGCTTCCTGGGTGTCCTTCAGATTTCCGCTCTAAACTCCTGGAATTGTTTTCTGATTTCATTTCTGACGCTTTCGATCATTCCTGTTAACATGGCCTCATTTGCTTTTTTATTCTCCATCTCCTCTTCAGTCAAGCTGCTTTTTGGAGCTGGCGAGTTGGCTTGTCCTTTGATGAACTGAGTTATGTTTCTTTGTGATTTGCGCATCTGGAGGTGTGTGTAGGTCTTCCCTCCCTTCTGTGTAGGCGTGTCTACGGCAGCAGGTGCTGTCGCTGTGGCCCCGCCCACCAGTGCGGGGCACGCCTACCAGAGCGGGCGCTTTCGCCGGGGCCCCGCCCTCCTGTGCACTGTGAGACCCCTACAACAGGCACTTTAGCAGGGTCTGCCTCTCAGAGCGAGCCCTGGGTTGTTGGGTTGTGCTTGCGCCCTCCCGAGAGTCCGTTGGGGGGGGAGGCAGTATGTGTGGGGCCCAGTGGGATCGACTGTCCGGGTGTTTTTATTCTCAGAAGGTTTACTCCCTGATATACAGCTGCCTAACCCCTTCGTAAGTGCAGGTCCTATATGAGTTTTTTTCTCTGTTCCCTCACCACAATGCAGATTATTTTGGGGAGTTGCCAGTACAGTAACCACACCAGGAAGTTCTTAATTTATTAAGCTACTGCTTTTCTTAATCTCAATGGATATATTTACTGAAAAAAAGCTACCCTATACAGCATTTTCATGTCGTTCATAAATGATCTTTTATCTCTCTCCCCTCACCACAAATCAGATTCTTCTGAGGAGTTCCCAGTACATTATCCTTTCCCCTGTGTAATTACCTTAACAAGCTCCAGCTGTTTTTATTCTCAGAAGGGATACTCCCTAATATACAGCTGCCTACCCCCTTCGTAAGTGGAGGTCCTAAATGAGCTTTTTTCTCTGATCCCTCACCACAATCCAGATTCTTTTGGGGAGTTACCAGTACAGTGACCATACCAGGAAGTACTTAATTTATTAAGTTACTGCTTTTCTTAATCTCAGTGGAGATATTTACTGATAAACAGCTATCTATGCATCATTTTCATGTCGTTCTTAAATGAGCTTTAATCTCTCTCCCCTCACCACAAATCAGATTCTTCTGAGGAGTTCCCAGTATATTATCCTTTCCTCTGTGTAAGTACCTTAACAAGCTCCAGCTGTTGTTATTCTCAGAAGGGATACTCCCTGATATACAGCTGCCTACTCCCTTCGTAAATGCAGGTCGTAAATTTGCTTTATTCTCTGTTCCCTCACCACAATCCAGATTCTTTTGGGGAGTTACCAGTACAGTAACCATACCAGGAAGTACTTAACTCATTAAGCTACTGCTTTTCTTAATCTCAGTGGAGATATTTACTGATAAACAGCTACCTACGCAGGATGTTCATGTCGTTCCTAAATTAGCTTTTATCTCTATCCCCTCAGCACAAATCAGATTCTTCTGAGGAGTTCCCAGTACATTATCCTTTCCCCTGTGCAATTAACTTAACAAGCTCCAGCTGTTTTTATTCTCAGAAGGTTTACTCCTTGATATACAGCTGCCTACCCCCTTCGTAAGTGCAGGTCCTAAATGAGCTTTTTTCTCTGTTCCCTCAACAAAATCCAGATTCTTTTGGGGAGTTACCAGTACAGTGACCATACCAGGAAGTACTTAATTTATTAAGTTACTGCTTTTCTTAATCTCAGCGGGGAAATTTACTGATAAACAGCTACCTACGCAGCATGTTCATGTCGTTCTTAAATGAGCTTTTATCTCTCTCCCCTCACCACAAATCAGATTCTTCTGAGGAGTTCCCAGGACATTATCCTTTCCCCTGTGTAATTACCTTAACAAGCCCCAGCTGTTTTTATTCTCAGAAGGTTTACTCCCTGATATACAGCTGACTAGCCCCTTCGTAAGTGGAGGTCCTAAATGAGCTTTTTTCTCTGTTCCCTCACCACAATAAAGATTCTTTTGGGGAGTTACCAGTACAGTAACCATACCAGGAAGTACTTAATTTATTAAGCTACTGCTTTTCTAATCTCAGTGGAGATATTTACTGATAAACAGCTACCTATGCAGCATGTTTATGTCGTTCCTAAATTAGCTTTTATCTCTCTCACCTCACCACAAACCAGATCCTTCTGAGGAGTTCCCAGTACATTTTCCTTTCCCCTGTGTAATTACCTGAACAAGCTCCAGCTGTTTTTATTCTCTGAAGGGATGCTCCCTGATATACAGCTGCCTACCCCCTTCGTAAGTGCAGTTCCTATATGAGCTTTTTTCTCTGTTCCCTCACACAATCCATATTCTTTTGGGGAGTTACCAGTACAGTAACCATACCAGGAAGTACTTAATTTATTAAGCTACTGCTTTTCTTAATCTCAGTGGAGATATTTACTGATAAACAGCTACCTACTCAGCATGTTCATGTCGTTCCTAAATGAGCTTTTATCTCTCTCTACTTACCACAAATGAGATTCTTCTGAGGAGTTCCCAGTACATTATCCTTTCCCCTGTGTAATTACCTTAACAAGCTCCAGCTGTTTTTATTCTCAGAAGGTTCACTCGCTGATATACAGCTGCCTACCCCCTTCGTAAGTGCAGGTCCTAAATGAGCTTTTTTCTGTTCCCTCACCAAAATCCAGATTCTTTTGGGGAGTTACCAGTACAGTAACCATACCAGGAAGTACTTAATTTATTAAGCTACTGATTTTCTTAATCTCAGTGGAGATATTTACTGATAAACAGCTACCTACGCAGCATGTTCATGTCGTTACTAAATGAGCTTTTATCTCTCTCTCCTCACCACAAATGAGATTCTTCTGAGGAGTTCCCAGTACATTATCCTACCTCCTGTGTAATTACCTTAACAAGCTCCAGCTGTTTTTATTCTCAGAAGGTTTACTCCCGGATATACAGCTGACTAGAACCTTCCTAAGTGCAGGTCCTAAATGAGCTTTTTTCTCTGTTCCCTCATCACAATCCAGATTCTTTTGGGGAGTTACCAGTACAGTAACCATACAAGGAAGTACTCAATTTATTAAGCTACTGCTTTTCTAATCTCAGTGGAGATATTTACTGATAAACTGCTACCTATGCAGCATTTTCATGTCGTTCCTAAAGGAGCTTTTATCTCTCTCCCCCTCACCACAAATCAGATTCTTCTGAGGAGTTCCCAGTAAATTATCCTTTCCCCAGCGTAATTACCTTAACAAGCTCCAGCTGTTTTTATTCTCAGAAGGGATACTCCCTGATATACAGCTGCCTACCCCATTCGTAAGTGCAGGTCCTAAATGAGCTTTTTTCTCTGTTCCCTCACCATAATCCAGATTCTTTTGGGGAGTTACCAGTACAGTAACCATACCAGGAAGTACTTAATTTATTAAGCTTCTGCTTTTCTTAATCTCAGTGGAGATATTTACTGATACACAGCTACCTATGCAGCATTTTCATGTCGTTCCTATATGAGCTTTTATCTCTCTCCCCTCACCACAAATCAGATTCTTCTGAGGAGTTCCCAGTACATTATCCTTTCCTCTGTGTAATTACCTTAACAAGCTCCAGCTGTTTTTATTGTCAGAAGGGATACTCCCTGATACACAGCTGCCTACCCCCTTCGTAAGTGCAGGTCCTAAATGAGCTTTTTTCTCTGTTCCCCCACCACAATCCAGATTCTTTTGGGGAGTTACCAGTACAGTAAACCACACCAGGAAGTACTTAATTTATTAAGCTACTGCTTTTCTTAATCTCAGTTGATAAATTTACTGATAAACAGCTACCTTCGCAGCATGTTCATGTCGTTAATAAATGAGCTTTTATCTCTCTCCCCCTCACCACAAATCAGATTCTTCTGAGAAGTTGCCAGTACATTATCCTTTCCTCTGTGTAAGTACCTTAACAAGCTCCATCTGTTGTTATTCTCACAAGGTTTACTCCCTGATATACAGCTGCTTACCCCCTTCGTAAGTGCAGGTCCAAAATGAGCTTTTTTCTCTGTTCCCTCACCACAATCCAGATTCTTTTGGTGAGTTACCAGTACAGTAACCATACCAGGAAGTACTTAATTTATTAAGCTACTGCTTTTCTTAATCTCTGTGCAGATATTTACTGATAAACAGCTACCTATGCAGCATTTTCATGTCGTTCGTAAATGAGCTTTTATCTCTCTCCCCTCACCACAAATCAGATTCTTCTGAGTTCGCAGTACATTATCCTTTCCCCTGTGTAATTACCTTAACAAGCCCCAACTGTTTTTATTCTCAGAAGGTTTACTCCATGATATATAGCTGCCCACCCCCTTCGTAAGTACAGGTCCTAAATGAGCTATTTTCTCTGTTCCCTCACCACAATCCAGATCCTTTTGTGGAGTTACCAGTACAGTAACCATACCAGGAAGTACTTAATTTATTAAGCTACTGCTTTTCTTAATCTCAGTGGAGATATTTACTGATAAACAGCTACCTATGCAGAATGTTCATGTCGTTCCTAAATGAGCTTTTTTCTCTGTTCCCTCACCACAATCCAGGTTTTTTGTGGAGTTCCAGTACAGTAACAATACCAGGAAATACTTAATTTATTACGCTACCCGCTTTTCTTAATCTCAGTGGAGATATTTACTGATAAACAGCTACTTATGCAGCATGTTCATGTCGTTCCTAAATGAGCTTTTATCTCTCTCTCCCCTCACCACAAATCAGATTCTTCTGTGGAGTTCCAAGTACATTATCCTTTCTCCTGTGGAATTACCTTAACAAGCTCCAGCTGTTTTTATTCTCAGAATGTTTACTCCCTGATATACAGCTGCCTACCCCCTTCGTAAGTGCACGTCCTAAATGAGCTTTTTTCTCTGTTCCCTCACCACAATCCAGATTCTTTTGGGGAGTTACCAGTACAGTAACCATACCAGGAAGTACTTAATTTATTAAGCTACTGCTTTTCTTAATCTCAGTGGAGATATATACTGATAAACAGCTACCAACGCAGCATGTTCATGTCGTTCCTAAATGAGCTTTTATCTATCTCCCCTCACGACAAATCAGATTCTTCTGTGGAGTTCCCAGTACATTATCCTTTTCCCTGTGTAATTACATTCACAAGCTCTAGCTGTTTTTATTCTCAGAAGGTTTACTCCCTGATTTACAGCTGCCTACCCCCTTCGTAAGTGCAGGTCCTAAATGAGCTTTTTTCTCTGTTCCCTCACCACAATACAGATTCCTTTGGGGAGTTACCAGTACAGTATCCATACCAGGAATTACTTAATTTATTAAGTTACTGCTTTTCTTAAACTCAGTGGAGATATTTACTTGTAAACAGCTACGTATGCAGCATGTTCATGTCATTCCTAAATGAGCTTTTATCTCTCTCCCCTCACCACAAATCAGATTCTTCTGAGGAGTTCCCAGTACATTATCCTTTCCCCTGTGTAATTACCTTAACAAGCTCCAGCTTTTTTTTATTCTCAGAAGGTTTACTCCCTGATATACAGCTGCCTACCCCCTTCGTAAGTGCAGGTCCTAAATAAGCTTTTTTCTCTGTTCCCTAACCACAATCCAGATTTTTTGGGGAGTTACCAGTAGAGTAACCATACCAGGAAGTACTTAATTTATTAAGCTACTGCTTTTCTTAATCTCAGTGGAGATATTTACTGATAAACAGCTACCTACGCAGAATGTTCATGTCGTTCCTAAATGAGCTTTTTTCTCTGTTCCCTCACCACAATCCAGGTTCTTTTGGGGAGTTACCAGTACAGTAACCACACCAGGAAGTACTTAATGTATTAAGCTACTGCTTTTCTTAATCTCAGTGGAGATATTTACTGATAAACAGCTACCTACGCAGCATGTTCATGTCGTTCTTAAATGAGCATTTTCTCTCTCCCCTCACCACAAATCAGATTCTTCAGAGGAGTTCCCAGTACATTATCCTTTCCCCTGTGTAATTACCTTAACAAGCTCCAGCTGTTTTTATTCTCAGAAGGTTTACTCCCTGATATACAGCTGCCTACCCCCTTCGTAAGTGCAGGTCCTAAATGAGCTTTTTTCTCTGTTCCCTCACCACAATCCAGATTCTTTTGGGGAGTTACCAGTACAGTAACCATACCAGGAAGTACTTAATTTATTAAGCTTCTGCTTTTCTTAATCTCAGTGGAGATATTTACTGATACACAGCTACCTATGCAGCATTTTCATGTCGTTCCTATATGAGCTTTTAGCTCTCTCCCCTCACCACAAATCAGATTCTTCTGAGGAGTTCCCAGTACATTATCCTTTCCTCTGTGTAATTACCTTAACAAGCTCCAGCTGTTTTTATTGTCAGAAGGGATACTCCCTGATACACAGCTGCCTACCCCCTTCGTAAGTGCAGGTCCTAAATGAGCTTTTTTCTCTGTTCCCCCACCACAATCCAGATCTTTTGGGGAGTTACCAGTACAGTAACCATACCAGGAAGTACTTAATTTATTAAGCTTCTGCTTTTCTTCATCTCAGTGGAGATATTTACTGATACACAGCTACCTATGCAGCATTTTCATGTCGTTCCTATATGAGCTTTTATCTCTCTCCCCTCACCACAAATCAGATTCTTCTGAGGAGTTCCCAGTACATTATCCTTTCCTCTGTGTAATTACCTTAACAAGCTCCAGCTGTTTTTATTCTCAGAAGGTTTACTCCCTGATATACAGCTGCCTACCCCCTTCGTAAGTGCAGGTCCTAAATGAGCTTTTTTCTCTGTTCCCTCACCACAATCCAGATTCTTTTGGGGAGTTACCAGTACAGTAACCACACCAGGAAGTACTTAATTTATTAAGCTACTGCTTTTCTTAATCTCAGTGGAGAAATTTACTGATAAACAGCTACCTACGCAGCATGTTCATGTCGTTCCTAAATGAGCTTTTATCTCTCTCTCCTCACCACAAATAGATTCTTCTGAGGAGTTCCCAGTACATTATCCTTTCCCCTGTGTAATTACCTTAACAACCTCCAGCTGTTTTTATTCTCACAAGGTTTACTCCCTGATATACAGCTGCCTACCCCCTTCGTAAGTGCAGGTCCTAAATGAGCTTTTTTCTCTGTTCCCTCACCACAATCCAGATTCTTTTGGGGAGTTACCAGTACAGTAACCACACCAGGAAGTACTTAATTTATTAAGCTACTGCTTTTCTTAATCTCAGTGGAGAAATTTACTGATAAACAGCTACCTACGCAGCATGTTCA
>NW_025961031.1:0-50370 GCF_023159225.1 Perognathus longimembris pacificus
GTATCCATACCAGGAATTACTTAATTTATTAAGCTACTGCTTTTCTTAATCTCAGTGGAGATATTTACTGATAAACAGCTACGTATGCAGCATGTTCATGTCGTTCCTTAATGAGCTTTTATCTCTCTCCCCTCATCACAAATCAGGTTCTTCTGAGGAGTTCCCAGTACATTATCCTTTCCCTGTGTAATTACCTTAACAAGCTCCAGCTGTTTTTATTTTCAGAAGGTTTACTCCCTGACATACAACTGCCTACCCCTTCGTAAGTGCAGTTCCTAAATGAGCTTTTTTCTCTGTTCCCATACCACAAACCAGATTCTTTTGGGGAGTTACCAGTACAGTAACCATACCAGGAAGTACTTATTTTATTAAGCTACTGCTTTTCTTAATCTCAGTGGAGATATTTACTGATAAACTGCTACCTACGCAGCATGTTCATGTCGTTCTTAAATGAGCTTTTATCTCTCTCCCCTCACCACAAATCAGATTCTTCTGAGGAGTTCCAGTATATTATCCTTTCCCCTGTGTAATTACCTTAACAAGCTCCAGCGGTTTTTATTCTCAGAAGGTTTACGCCCTGATATACAGCTACCTAACCCCTTCGTAAGTGCAGGTCCTAAATGAGCTTTTTTCTCTCTTCCCTCACCACAATCCAGATTCTATTGGGGAGTTACCAGTACAGTAAGGATATCAGGAAGTACTTAATTTATTAAGCTCCTGCTTTTCTTAATCTCAGTGGAGATATTTACTGATAAACAGCTACCTACGCAGCATGTTCATTTCGTTCTTAAATGAGCTTTCATCTCTCTCCCCTCACCAAAAATCAGATTCTTCTGAGGAGTTCCCAGTACATTATCTTTCCCTGTGTAATTACCTTAACAAGCTCAGCTGTTTTTATTCTCAGAAGGTTTACTCCCTGATATACAGCTGCCTACGCCCTTCGTAAGAGCAGGTCCTAAATGAGCTTTTTTCTCTGTTCCCTCACCACAATCCAGATTCTTTTGGGGAGTTACCACTACAGTAACCATACCAGGAAGTACTTAATTTATTAAGCTACTGCTTTTCTTAATCTCAGTGGAGATATTTACTGATAAACAGCTACCTACGCAGCATGTTCATGTCGTTCCTAAATGAGCTTTTTTCTCTCTCCCCTCACCACAAATCAGATTCTTCTGAGGAGTTCCCAGTACATTATCCTTTCCCCTGTGTAATTACCTTAACAAGCTCCAGCTGTTTTTATTCTCAGAAGGTTTACTCCCTGATATACAGCTGCCTACCCCCTTCGTAAGTGCAGGTCCTAAATGAGCCTTTTTCTCTGTTCCCACACCACAATCCAGATCTTCTGGGAGTTACCAGTACAGTAACCATTCCAGGAAGTACCTAATTTATTAAGCTACTGCTTTTCTTAATCTCAGTGGAGAAATTTACTGATAAACAGCTACCTACGCAGCACGTTCATGTCGTTCCTAATGAGCTTTTATCTCTCTCCCCTAACCACAAATCAGATTCTTCTGAGGAGTTCCCAGTACATTATCCTTTCCCCTGTGTAATTACCTTAACAAGCTGCAGCTGTTTTTATTATCAGAAGTTTTACTCCCTGATATACAGCTGCCTACCCCCTTCGTAAGTTCAGGTCCTAAATGAGCTTTTTTCTCTGTTCCCTCAACACAATCCAGATTGCTTTGGGGAGTTACCAGTATAGTAACCATACCAGGAAGTACTAATTTATTAAGCTACTGCTTTTCTTAATCTCAGTGGAGATATTTACTGGTACACAGCTACATACGCAGCATGTTCATGTCGTTCCTAAATGAGCTTTTATCTCTCTCACCTCACCACAAATCAGATTCTTCTGAGGAGTTCCCAGTACATTATCCTTTCCCCTGTGTAATTACCTTAACAAGCTCCAGCTGTTTTTATTCTCAGAAGGTTTACTCCCTGATATACACCTGCCTACCCCCTTCGTAATTGCAGGTCCTAAATGAGCTTTTTTCTCTGTTCCCTCACCACAATCCAGATTCTTTTGGAAGTTACCAGTACAGTAACCATTCCAGGAAGTACCTAATTTATTAAGCTACTGCTTTTCTTAATCTCAGTGGAGATATTTACTGATAAACAGGTACGTACGCAGCATGTTCATGTCGTTCCTAAATGAGTTTATATCTCTCTCCCCTCACCACAAATCAGATTCTTCTGAGGAGTTCCCAGTACATTATCCTTTCCCCTGTGTAATTACCTTAACATGCTCCAGCTGTTTTTATTCTCAGAAGGTTTACTCCCTTATATACAGCTGCCTACCCCCTTCGTAAGTGCAGGTCCTAAATGAGCTTTTTTCTCTGTTCCCTCACCACAATCCAGATTGTTTTGGGGAGTTACCAGTACAGTAACCATACCAGGAAGTACTTAATTTATTAAGCTACTGCTTTTCTTAATCTCAGTGGAGATATTTACTGATAAACAGCTACCTAAGCAGCAAGTTCATGTCGTTCTTAGATGAGCTTTTATGTCTCTCCCCTCAATACAAATCAGATTCTTCTGTGGAGTTCCCAGTACATTATCCTTTCCCCTGTGTAATTACCTTAACGAGCTCCAGCTGTCTTTATTCTCAGAAGGTTTACTCCCTGATATACTGCTGCCTAGCCCCTTCGTAAGTGCAGTTCTTAAATGAGCTTTTTTTTCTGTTCCCTCACCACAATCCAGATTCTTTTGGGGAGTTACCAGTACAGTATCCATTCCAGGAGGTACTTAATTTATTAAGCTACTGCTTTTCTTAATCTCAGTGGAGATATTTACTGATAAACAGCTACCTACGCAGCATGTTCATGTCGTTCTTAAATGAGCTTTTATCTCTCTCCCCTCACCACAAATCAGATTCTTCTGAGGAGGTCCCAGTATTTTATCCTTTCCCCTGTGTAATTACCTTAACGAGCTCCAGCTGTTTTTATTCTCAAAAGCTTTACTCACTGATATACTGCTGCCTACACCCTTCGTAAGTTTAGGGCCTAAATGTGCTTTTTTCTCTGTTCCCTCACCACAATCCTGATTCTTTTGGGGAGTTACCAGTACAGTAACCATTCCAGGAAGTACGTAATTTATTAAGCTACTGCTTTTCTTAATCTCAGTGGAGATATTTACTGATAAACAGCTACGTACGCAGCATGTTCATGTCGTTCCTAAATGAGCTTTTATCTCTCTCCCCTCACCACAAATCAGATTCTTCTGAGGAGTTCCCAGTACATTATCCTTTCCCCTGTGTAATTACCTTAACAAGCTCCAGCTGTTTTTATTCTCAGAAGGTTTACTCACTGATATACAGCTGCCTACACCCTTCGTATGTGCAGGTCCAAAATGAGCTTTTTTCTCTGTTCCCTCTCCACAATCCAGATTCTTTTGGGGAGATACCAGTACAGTAACCATACCAGGAAGTACTTAATTTATTAAGCTACTGCTTTTCTTAATCTCAGTGGAGATATATACTGATAAACAGCTACCTACGCAGCATGTTCCTGTCGTTCCTAAATGAGCTTTTATCTCTCTCCCTCACCACAAATCAGATTCTTCTGAGGAGTTCCCAGTACATTATCCTTTCCCCTGTGTAATTACCTTAACAAGCTCCAGTTGTTTTTATTCTCAGAAGGTTTACTCACTGATATACAGCTGCCTACACCCTTCGTATGTGCAGGTCCTAAATGAGCTTTGTTCTCTGTTCCCTCACCACAATCCAGATTCTTTTGGGGAGTTACCAGTACAGTAACCATACCAGGAAGTACTTAATTTATTAAGCTACTGCTTTTCTTAATCTCAGTGGAGATATTAACTGATAAACAGCTACCTACGCAGCATGTTCATGTCGTTCTTAAATGAGCTTTTATCTCTCTCCCCTCACCACAAATCAGATTCATCTGAGGAGTTCCCAGTACATTATCCTTTCCCCTGTGTAATTACCTTAACAAGCTAAAGCTGTTTTTATTCTCAGAAGGTTTACTCCCTGATATACTGCTGCCTACCCCCTTCGTAAGTGCAGGTCCTAAATGAGCTTTTTTCTCGGCTCCCTCACCACAATCCAGATTCTTTGGGGAGTTACCAGTACAGTAAACCATTCCAGGAATTACTTAATTTATTAAGCTACTGCTTTTCTTAATCTCAATGGAGATATTTACTGATAAACAGCTACCTATGCAGCATGTTCATGTCGTTCCTAAATGAGCTTTTATCTCTCTCCCCTCACCACAAATCAGATTCTTCTGAGGAGTTCCAGTACATTATCCTTTCCTCTGTGTATTACCTTAACAAACTCCAGCTGTTTTTATTCTCAGAAGCGATACTCCCTGATATACAGCTGTCCACCCCCTTCGTAAGTGCAGGTCCTAAATGAGCTTTTTTCTCTGTTCCCTCACCACAATCCAGATTCTTTTGGGAGTTACCAGTACAGTAACCACACCAGGAAGTACTTAATTTATTAAGCTACTCCTTTTCTTAATCTCAGTGGAGATATTTACTGATAAACTGCTACCTACACAGCATGTTCACGTCGTTCCTAAATGAGCTTTTATCTCTCTCCCCTCATCACGAATCAGATTGTTCTGAGGAGTTCCCAGTATATTATCCTTTGCCCTGTGTAATTACCTTAACAAGCTCTAGCTGTTTTTATTCTCAGAAGGTTTACTCCCTGATATACTACTGCCTACCCCCTTCGTAAGTGCAGGTCTTAATGAGCTTTTTTCTCTGTTCCCTCACCACAATCCAGATTCTTTTGGGGAGTTACCAGTACAGTAACCATACCCGGAAGTACTTAATTTTTAAGCTACTGCTTTTCTTAATCTCAGTGGAGATATTTACTGATAAACAGCTACCTACGCAGCATGTTCATGTCGTTCCTAAATGAGGTTTTATCTCTCTCCCGTCACCACAAATCAGATTCTTCTGAGGAGTTCCCAGTACATTATCATTTCCCCTGTGTAATTACCTTAACATGCTCCAGCTGTGTTTATTCTCAGAAGCGATACTCCCTTATAAACAGCTCCTACCCCTTCTTAAGTGCAGGTCCTAAATGAGCTTTTTTCTCTGTTCCCTCACCACTATCCAGATTCTTTTTGGGGAGTCACCAGTACAGTAAACATATCAGGAAGTACTTAATTTATTAAGCTACTGATTTTCTTAAGCTCAGTGGAGATATTTACTGATAAACAGCTACATACGCAGCATGTTCATGTCGTTCCTAAATGAGATTTTATCTCTCTCCCCTCACCACAAATCAGATTCTTCTGAGGAGTTCCCAGTACAATATCCTTTCCCCTGTGTAATTACCTTAACAAGGTCCAGCTGTTTTTATTCTCAGAAGGTTTACTCCCTGATATACAGCTGCCTACCCCCTTCGTAAGTGCAGGTCCTAAATGACCTTTTTTCTCTGTTCCCTCACCACAATCCAGATTCTTTTGGGGAGTTACCAGTACAGTAACCATACCAGGAAGTACTTAATTTACTAAGCTACTGCATTTCTTAATCTCAGTGGAGATATTTACTGATAAACAGCTACCTACGCAGCATGTAGATGTCGTTCCTAAATGAGCTTTTATCTCTGTCTCCCCTCACCACAAATCAGAATTCTCTGAGGAGTTCCCAGTACATTATCCTTTCCCCCGTGTAATTACCTTAACAAGCTCCAGCTGTTTTCATTCTCAGAAGGTTTACTCCCTGATATACAGCTGCCTACCCCCTTCGTAAGTGCAGGTCCTAAATGAGCTTTTTTCTCTGTTCCCTCACCACAATCCAGATTCTTTTGGGGAGTTACCAGTACAGTAACCATACCAGAATTACTTATTTATAAGCTACTGCTTTTCTTAATCTCAGTGGAGATATTTACTGATAAACAGCTACTTATGCGCATGTTCATGTCGTTCCTAAATGAGCTTTTTTCTCTGTTCCCTCACCACAATACAGATTCCTTTGGGGAGTTACCAGTACAGTATCCATACCAGGAATTACTTAATTTATTAAGCTACTGCTTTTCTTAATCTCAGTGGAGATATTTACTGATAAACAGCTACGTATGCAGCATGTTCATGTCGTTCCTAAATGAGCTTTTATCTCTCTCCCCTCATCACATATCAGGTTCTTCTGAGGAGTTCCCAGTACATTATCCTTTCCCCTGTGTAATTACCTTAACAAGCTCCAGCTGTTTTTATTTTCAGAAGGTTTACTCCCTGATATACAACTGCCTACCCCCTTCGTAAGTGCAGTTCCTAAATGAGCTTTTTTCTCTGTTCCCAAACCACAAACCAGATTCTTTTGGGGATTTACCAGTACAGTAACCATACCAGGAAGTACTTAATTTATTAAGCTACTGCTTTTCTTAATCTCAGTGGAGATATTTACTGATAAACAGCTACCTACGCAGCATGTTCATGTCGTTCCTAAATGAGCTTTTTTCTCTGTTCCCTCACCACAATCCAGGTTCTTTTGGGGAGTTACCAGTACAGTAACCATACCAGGAAGTACTTAATTTATTAAGCTACTGCTTTTCTTAATCTCAGTGGAGATATTTACTGATAAACTGCTACCTACGCAGCATGTTCATGTCCTTCTTAAATGAGCTTTTTCGCTCTCCCCTCACCACAAATCAGATTCTTCTGAGGAGTTCCCAGTACATTACCCTTTCCCCTGTGTAATTACCTTAGCAAGCTCCAGCTGTTTTTATTCTCAGACGGTTTACTCCCTGATATACAGCTGCATACCCCCTTCGTAAGTGCAGGTCGTAAATGAGCTTTTTTCTCTGTTCCCTCACCACAATGCAGATTCTTTTGGGAGTAACCAGTACAGTAACCATCCCAGGAACTACTTAATTTATTAATCTACTGCTTTTCTTAATATCAGTGGAGATATTTACTGATAAACAGCTACCTATGCAGCCTGTTCCTGTCGTTCGTAAATGAGCTTTTATCTCTCTTCCCTCACCACAAATCAGATTTTCTGAGGAGTTCCCAGTACATTATCCTTTCCCCTGTGTAATTACCTTAACAAGCTCCAGCTGTTTTTAATCTCAGTGGAGATATTAACTGATAAACAGCTACCTACGCAGCATGTTCAGGTCTTAAATGAGCTTTTTTCTCTGTTCCCCTCACCACAAATCAGATTATTTCTGAGGAGTTCCCAGTACATTACCCACTGGTAATTACCTTAACAAGCTAGCTGTTTTTATTCTCAGAAGGTTTACTCCCTGATAAACTGCTGCCTACCCCCTTCGTGTGCAGGTCCTAAATGAGCTTTTTTCTCCTCCCTCACCACAATCCAGATTCTTTTGGGGAGTTACCAGTACAGTAACCATTCCAGGTAATTACTTAAAGCTACTGCTTTTCTTAATCTCAGAAGGTTTAATTTATATACAGCTACCCCCTATGCAGTGTTCAGGTTCCTAAATGAGCTTTTTTCGCTGTTCCCCTCACCACAAATCAGATTCTTCTGAGGAGTTCCCAGTACATTATCCTTTCCCTGTGAAGTACTTAACAAAGCTCCAGCTGTTTTTATTCTCAGTGGAGATACTCCCTGATATACAGTCCTACCCCCTTCGTAAGTGCAGGTCCTAAATGAGCTTTTTTCTCTGTTCCCTCACCACAATCCAGATTCTTTTGGGGAGTTACCAGTACAGTAACCCACCAGGAAGGTTAATTATTAAGCTCCCTGTTCTTAATTGTCAGAATTTACTGATAAACAGCTACCTACCGCCTTCGTCATGTCGTTCCTAAATTGAGCTTTTTTCTCTGTTCCCTCACCACAAATCAGATTCTTTCTGAGGAGTTCCCAGTACATAATCCTTTGCCCTGTGAATTACCTTAACAAGCTCTGCTTTTTTATCTCAGAAGGTTTACTCCCTGATATACAGCTGCCTACCCCCTTCGTAAGTGCAGGTCCTAAATGAGCTTTTTTCTCTGTTCCCTCACCACAATCCAGATTCTTTTGGGGAGTTACCAGTACAGTAACCATCCCCTGGAAGTACTTAATTTATTAAGCTACTGCTTTTCTTAATCTCAGTGGAGATATTTACTGATAAACAGCTACCTACGCAGCATGTTCATGTCGTTCCTAAATGAGCTTTTTATCTCTCTCCCTCACCACAAATCAGATTCTTCTGAGGAGTTCCCAGTACATTATCCTTTCCCTGTGTAATTACCTTAACATAAGCTCCAGCTTTTTTATTCTCAGAGATATTTCCCTGATAAACAGCTCCCTACCCCCTTTTCAGTGCAGGTCCTAAATGAGCTTTTTTCTCTGTTCCCTCACCACAAATACCCAGATTCTTTTGGGGAGTTCACCAGTACAGTAAACTATCAGGAAGTACTTAATTTATTAAGCTACTGTTTTTCTTCTCAGTGGAGATATTTACTGATAAACAGCTACATACGCAGCATGTTCATGTCGTTCCTAAATGAGATTTTATCTCTCTCCCCTAACCACAAATCAGATTCTTCTGAGGAGTTCCCAGTACATTATCCTTTCCCCTGTGTAATTACCTTAACAAGGTCCAGCTGTTTTTATTCTCAGAAGGTTTACTCCCTGATATACAGCTGCCTACCCCCTTCGTAAGTGCAGGTCCTAAATGACCTTTTTTCTCTGTTCCCTCACCACAATCCAGATTCTTTTGGGGAGTTACCAGTACAGTAACCATACCAGGAAGTACTTAATTTACTAAGCTACTGCTTCTTAATCTCAGTGGAGATATTTACTGATAAACAGCTACCTACGCAGCATGTAGATGTCGTTCCTAAATGAGCTTTTATCTCTCTCCCCTCACCACAAATCAGAATTCTCTGAGGAGTTCCCAGTACATTATCCTTTCCCCCGTGTAATTACCTTAACAAGCTCCAGCTGTTTTCATTCTCAGGAGGTTTACTCCCTGATATACAGCTGCCTACCCCCTTCGTAAGTGCAGGTCCTAAATGAGCTTTTTTCTCTGTTCCCTCACCACAATCCAGATTCTTTTGGGGAGTTACCAGTACAGTAACCATACCAGGAATTACTTAATTTATTAAGCTACTGCTTTTCTTAATCTCAGTGGAGATATTTACTGATAAACAGCTACGTATGCAGCATGTTCATGTCGTTCCTATATGAGCTTTTTTCTCTGTTCCCTCACCACAATACAGATTCCTTTGGGGAGTTACCAGTACAGTATCCATACCAGGAATTACTTAATTTATTAAGCTACTGCTTTTCTTAATCTCAGTGGAGATATTTACTGATAAACAGCTACGTATGCAGCATGTTCATGTCGTTCCTAAATGAGCTTTTATCTCTCTCCCCTCATCACATATCAGGTTCTTCTGAGGAGTTCCCAGTACATTATCCTTTCCCCTGTGTAATTACCTTAACAAGCTCCAGCTGTTTTTATTTTCAGAAGGTTTACTCCCTGATATACAACTGCCTACACCCTTCGTAAGTGCAGTTCCTAAATGAGCTTTTTTCTCTGTTCCCAAACCACAAACCAGATTCTTTTGGGGATTTACCAGTACAGTAACCATACCAGGAAGTACTTAATTTATTAAGCTACTGCTTTTCTTAATCTCAGTGGAGATATTTACTGATAAACAGCTACCTACGCAGCATGTTCATGTCGTTCCTAAATGAGCTTTTTTCTCTGTTCCCTCACCACAATCCAGGTTCTTTTGGGGAGTTACCAGTACAGTACCCATACCAGGAAGTACTTAATTTATTAAGCTACTGCTTTTCTTAATCTCAGTGGAGATATTTACTGATAAACTGCTACCTACGCAGCATGTTCATGTCCTTCTTAAATGAGCTTTTTCTCTCTCCCCTCACCACAAATCAGATTCTTCTGAGGAGTTCCCAGTACATTATCCTTTCCCCTGTGTAATTACCTTAGCAAGCTCCAGCTTTTTTTATTCTCAGACGGTTTACTCCCTGATATACAGCTGCATACCCCCTTCGTAAGTGCAGGTCGTAAATGAGCTTTTTTCTCTGTTCCCTCACCACAATGCAGATTCTTTTGGGGAGTAACCAGTACAGTAACCATCCCAGGAACTACTTAATTTATTAATCTACTGCTTTTCTTAATATCAGTGGAGATATTTACTGATAAACAGCTACCTATGCAGCCTGTTCCTGTCGTTCGTAAATGAGCTTTTATCTCTCTTCCCTCACCACAAATCAGATTCTTCTGAGGAGTTCCCACTACATTATCCTTTCCCCTGTGTAATTACCTTAACAAGCTCCAGCTGTTTTTATTCTCAGAAGGTTTACTCCCTGATATACAGTTGCCTACCCCCTACGTAAGTGCAGGTCCTAAATGAGCTTTTTTCTCTGTTCCCTCACCACAATCCAGATTCTTTTGGGGAGTTACCAGTACAGTATCCATACCAGGAAGTACTTAATTTATTAAGCTACTGCTTTTCTTAATCTCAGTGGAGATATTTACTGATAAACTGCTACCTACACAGCATGTTCATGTCGTTCCTAAATGAGCTTTTATCTCTCTCCCCTCATCACAAATCAGATTGTTCTGAGGAGTTCCCTGTATATTATCCTTTGCCCTGTGTAATTACCTTAACAAGCTCTAGCTGTTTTTATTCTCAGAAGGTTTACTCCCTGATATACTACTGCCTACCCCCTTCGTAAGTGCAGGTCTTAATGAGCTTTTTTCTCTGTTCCCTCACCACAATCCAGATTCTTTTGGGGAGTTACCAGTACAGTAACCATACCAGGAAGTACTTAATTTATTAAGCTACTGCTTTTCTTAATCTCAGTGGAGATATTTACTGATAAACAGCTACCTACGCAGCATGTTCATGTCGTTCCTAAATGAGGTTTTATCTCTCTCCCGTCACCACAAATCCGATTCTTCTGAGGAGTTCCCAGTACATTATCCTTTCCTCTGTGTAATTACCTTAACATGCTCCAGCTGTGTTTATTCTCAGAAGCGATACTCCCTTATAAACAGCTCCCTACCCCCTTCTTAAGTGCAGGTCCTAAATGAGCTTTTTTCTCTGTTCCCTCACCACTATCCAGATTCTTTTGGGGAGTCACCAGTACAGTAAACATATCAGGAAGTACTTAATTTATTAAGCTACTGATTTTCTTAAGCTCAGTGGAGATATTTACTGATAAACAGCTACATACGCAGCATGTTCATGTCGTTCTTAAATGAGATTATATCTTTCTCCCCTCACCACAAATCAGATTCTTCTGAGGAGTTCCCAGTACATTATCCTTTCCCCTGTGTAATTACCTTAACAAGGTCCAGCTGTTTTTATTCTCAGAAGGTTTACTCCCTGATATACAGCTGCCTACCCCCTTCGTAAGTGCAGGTCCTAAATGACCTTTTTTCTCTGTTCCCTCACCACAATCCAGATTCTTTTGGGAGTTACCAGTACAGTAACCATACCAGGAAGTACTTAATTTACTAAGCTACTGCATTTCTTAATCTCAGTGGAGATATTTACTGATAAACAGCTACCTACGCAGCATGTAGATGTCGTTCCTAAATGAGCTTTTATCTCTCTCCCCTCACCACAAATCAGAATTCTCTGAGGAGTTCCCAGTACATTATCCTTTCCCCCGTGTAATTACCTTAACAAGCTCCAGCTGTTTTCATTCTCAGAAGGTTTACTCCCTGATATACAGCTGCCTACCCCCTTCGTAAGTGCAGGTCCTAAATGAGCTTTTTTCTCTGTTCCCTCACCACAATCCAGATTCTTTTGGGGAGTTACCAGTACAGTAACCATACCAGGAATTACTTAATTTATTAAGCTACTGCTTTTCTTAATCTCAGTGCAGATATTTACTGATAAACAGCTACATATGCAGCATGTTCATGTCGTTCCTAAATGAGCTTTTTTCTCTGTTCCCTCACCACAATACAGATTCCTTTGGGGAGTTACCAGTACAGTATCCATACCAGGAATTACTTAATTTATTAAGCTACTGCTTTTCTTAATCTCAGTGGAGATATTTACTGATAAACAGCTACGTATGCAGCATGTTCATGTCGTTTCTAAATGAGCTTTTATCTCTCTCCCCTCATCACATATCAGGTTCTTCTGAGGAGTTCCCAGTACATTATCCTTTCCCCTGTGTAATTACCTTAACAAGCTCCAGCTGTTTTTATTTTCAGAAGTTTTACTCCCTGATATACAACTGCCTACCCCCTTCGTAAGTGCAGTTCCTAAATGAGCTTTTTTCTCTGTTCCCAAACCACAAACCAGATTCTTTTGGGGATTTACCAGTACAGTAACCATACCAGGAAGTACTTAATTTATTAAGCTACTGCTTTTCTTAATCTCAGTGGAGATATTTACTGATAAACAGCTACCTACGCAGCATGTTCATGTCGTTCCTAAATGAGCTTTTTTCTCTGTTCCCTCACCACAATCCAGGTTCTTTTGGGGAGTTACCAGTACAGTATCCATACCAGGAAGTACTTAATTTATTAAGCTACTGCTTTTCTTAATCTCAGTGGAGATATTTACTGATAAACAGCTACGTAGGCAGCATGTTCATGTCGTTCCTAAATGAGCTTTTATCTCTCTCCCCTCACCACAAATCAGATTCTTCTGTGGAGTTCCCAGTACATTATCCTTTCCCCTGTGTAATTACCTTAACAAGCTCCAGCTGTATTTATTCTCAGAAGGTTTACTCCCTGATATACAGCTGCCTACCCCATTCGTAAGTGCACGTCCTAAATGAGCTTTTTTCTCTGTTCCCTCACCACGATCCAGATTCTTTTGGGGAGTTAGCAGTACAGTAACCATACCAGGAAGTACTTAATTTATTAAGCTACTGCTTTTCTTAATCTCAGTGGAGATATTTACTGATAAACAGCTACCTACGCAGCATGTTCATGTCGTTCCTAAATGAGGTTTTATCTCTCTCCCGTCACCACAAATCAGATTCTTCTGAGGAGTTCCCAGTACATTATCCTTTCCCCTGTGTAATTACCTTAACAAGCTCCAGCTGTTTTTATTCTCATTAGGTTTACTCCCTGATATACAGCTGCCTACCCCATTCGTAAGTGAAGGTCCTAAATGAGCTTTTTTCTGTGTTCCCTCACAAAAATCCAGATTCTTTTGGGGAGTTACCAGTATAGTAACCATACCAGGAAGTACTTAATTTATTAAGCTACTGCTTTTCTTAATCTCAGTGGAAATATTTACTGATAAACAGCTACCTACGCAGCATGTTCACGTGGTTCCTAAATGAGCTTTTTTCTCTGTTCCCTCACCACAATACAGATTCCTTTGGGGAGTTACCAGTACAGTATCCATAGCAGGAAGTACTTAATTTATTAAGCTACTGCTTTTCTTAATCTCAGTGGAGATATTTACTGATAAACAGCTACGTATGCAGCATGTTCATGTCGTTCCTAAATGAGCTTTTATCTCTCTCCCCTCACCACAAATCAAAATTCTCTGAGGAGTTCCCAGTACATTATCCTTTCCCCCGTGTAATTACCTTAACAAGCTCCAGCTGTTTTCATTCTCAGAAGGTTTACTCCCTGATATACAGCTGCCTACCCCCTTCGTAAGTGCAGGTCCTGAATGAGCTTTTTTCTCTGTTCCCTCACCACAATCCAGATTCTTTTGGGGAGTTACCAGTACAGTAACCATACCAGGAATTACTTAATTTATTAAGCTACTGCTTTTCTTAATCTCAGTGGAGATATTTACTGATAAACAGCTACGTATGCAGCATGTTCATGTCGTTCCTAAATGAGCTTTTTTCTCTGTTCCCTCACCACAATACAGATTCCTTTGGGGAGTTACCAGTACAGTATCCATTCCAGGAATTACTTAATTTATTAAGCTACTGCTTTTCTTAATCTCAGTGGAGATATTTACTGATAAACAGCTACGTATGCAGCATGTTCATGTCGTTTCTAAATGAGCTTTTATCTCTCTCCCCTCATCACATATCAGGTTCTTCTGAGGAGTTCCCAGTACATTATCCTTTCCACTGTGTAATTACCTTAACAAGCTAAAGCTGTTTTTATTCTCAGAAGGTTTACTCCCTGATATACTGCTGCCTACCCCCTTCGTAAGTGCAGGTCCTAAATGAGCTTTTTTCTCGGCTCCCTCACCACAATCCAGATTCTTTTGGGGAGTTACCAGTACAGTAACCATTCCAGGAATTACTTAATTTATTAAGCTACTGCTTTTCTTAATCTCAATGGAGATATTTACTGATAAACAGCTACCTATGCAGCATGTTCATGTCGTTCCTAAATGAGCTTTTATCTCTCTCCCCTCACCACAAATCAGATTCTTCTGAGGAGTTCCCAGTACATTATCCTTTCCTCTGTGTAATTACCTTAACAAACTCCAGCTGTTTTTATTCTCAGAAGCGATACTCCCTGATATACAGCTGTCCACCCCCTTCGTAAGTGCAGGTCCTAAATGAGCTTTTTTCTCTGTTCCCTCACCACAATCCAGATTCTTTTGGGGAGTTACCAGTACAGTAACCACACCAGGAAGTACTTAATTTATTAAGCTACTCCTTTTCTTAATCTCAGTGGAGATATTTACTGATAAACTGCTACCTACACAGCATGTTCATGTCGTTCCTAATTGAGCTTTTATCTCTCTCCCCTCATCACAAATCAGATTGTTCTGAGGAGTTCCCAGTATATTATCCTTTGCCCTGTGCAATTACCTTAACAAGCTCTAGCTATTTTTATTCTCAGAAGGTTTACTCCCTGATATACTACTGCCTACCCCCTTCGTAAGTGCAGGTCTTAATGAGCTTTTTTCTCTGTTCCCTCACCACAATCCAGATTCTTTTGGGGAGTTACCAGTACAGTAACCATACCCGGAAGTACTTAATTTATTAAGCTACTGCTTTTCTTAATCTCAGTGGAGATATTTACTGATAAACAGCTACCTACGCAGCATGTTCATGTCGTTCCTAAATGAGGTTTTATCTCTCTCCCGTCACCACAAATCAGATTCTTCTGAGGAGTTCCCAGTACATTATCCTTTCCTCTGTGTAATTACCTTAACATGCTCCAGCTGTGTTTATTCTCAGAAGCGATACTCCCTTATAAACAGCTCCCTACCCCCTTCTTAAGTGCAGGTCCTAAATGAGCTTTTTTCTCTGTTCCCTCACCACTACCCAGATTCTTTTGGGGAGTCACCAGTACAGTAAACATATCAGGAAGTACTTAATTTATTAAGCTACTGATTTTCTTAAGCTCAGTGGAGATATTTACTGATAAACAGCTACATACGCAGCATGTTCATGTCGTTCCTAAATGAGATTTTATCTCTCTCCCCTAACCACAAATCAGATTCTTCTGAGGAGTTCCCAGTACATTATCCTTTCCCCTGTGTAATTACCTTAACAAGGTCCAGCTGTTTTTATTCTCAGAAGGTTTACTCCCTGATATACAGCTGCCTACCCCCTTCGTAAGTGCAGGTCCTAAATGACCTTTTTTCTCTGTTCCCTCACCACAATCCAGATTCTTTTGGGGAGTTACCAGTACAGTAACCATACCAGGAAGTACTTAATTTACTAAGCTACTGCATTTCTTAATCTCAGTGGAGATATTTACTGATAAACAGCTACCTACGCAGCATGTAGATGTCGTTCCTAAATGAGCTTTTATCTCTCTCCCCTCACCACAAATCAGAATTCTCTGAGGAGTTCCCAGTACATTATCCTTTCCCCCGTGTAATTACCTTAACAAGCTCCAGCTGTTTTCATTCTCAGGAGGTTTACTCCCTGATATACAGCTGCCTACCCCCTTCGTAAGTGCAGGTCCTAAATGAGCTTTTTTCTCTGTTCCCTCACCACAATCCAGATTCTTTTGGGGAGTTACCAGTACAGTAACCATACCAGGAATTACTTAATTTATTAAGCTACTGCTTTTCTTAATCTCAGTGGAGATATTTACTGATAAACAGCTACGTATGCAGCATGTTCATGTCGTTCCTATATGAGCTTTTTTCTCTGTTCCCTCACCACAATACAGATTCCTTTGGGGAGTTACCAGTACAGTATCCATACCAGGAATTACTTAATTTATTAAGCTACTGCTTTTCTTAATCTCAGTGGAGATATTTACTGATAAACAGCTACGTATGCAGCATGTTCATGTCGTTCCTAAATGAGCTTTTATCTCTCTCCCCTCATCACATATCAGGTTCTTCTGAGGAGTTCCCAGTACATTATCCTTTCCCCTGTGTAATTACCTTAACAAGCTCCAGCTGTTTTTATTTTCAGAAGGTTTACTCCCTGATATACAACTGCCTACACCCTTCGTAAGTGCAGTTCCTAAATGAGCTTTTTTCTCTGTTCCCAAACCACAAACCAGATTCTTTTGGGGATTTACCAGTACAGTAACCATACCAGGAAGTACTTAATTTATTAAGCTACTGCTTTTCTTACTCTCAGTGGAGATATTTACTGATAAACAGCTACCTACGCAGCATGTTCATGTCGTTCCTAAATGAGCTTTTTTCTCTGTTCCCTCACCACAATCCAGGTTCTTTTGGGGAGTTACCAGTACAGTAACCATACCAGGAAGTACTTAATTTATTAAGCTACTGCTTTTCTTAATCTCAGTGGAGATATTTACTGATAAACTGCTACCTACGCAGCATGTTCATGTCCTTCTTAAATGAGCTTTTTCTCTCTCCCCTCACCACAAATCAGATTCTTCTGAGGAGTTCCCAGTACATTATCCTTTCCCCTGTGTAATTACCTTAGCAAGCTCCAGCTTTTTTTATTCTCAGACGGTTTACTCCCTGATATACAGCTGCATACCCCCTTCGTAAGTGCAGGTCGTAAATGAGCTTTTTTCTCTGTTCCCTCACCACAATGCAGATTCTTTTGGGGAGTAACCAGTACAGTAACCATCCCAGGAACTACTTAATTTATTAATCTACTGCTTTTCTTAATATCAGTGGAGATATTTACTGATAAACAGCTACCTATGCAGCCTGTTCCTGTCGTTCGTAAATGAGCTTTTATCTCTCTTCCCTCACCACAAATCAGATTCTTCTGAGGAGTTCCCACTACATTATCCTTTCCCCTGTGTAATTACCTTAACAAGCTCCAGCTGTTTTTATTCTCAGAAGGTTTACTCCCTGATATACAGTTGCCTACCCCCTACGTAAGTGCAGGTCCTAAATGAGCTTTTTTCTCTGTTCCCTCACCACAATCCAGATTCTTTTGGGGAGTTACCAGTACAGTATCCATACCAGGAAGTACTTAATTTATTAAGCTACTGCTTTTCTTAATCTCAGTGGAGATATTTACTGATAAACTGCTACCTACACAGCATGTTCATGTCGTTCCTAAATGAGCTTTTATCTCTCTCCCCTCATCACAAATCAGATTGTTCTGAGGAGTTCCCAGTATATTATCCTTTGCCCTGTGTAATTACCTTAACAAGCTCTAGCTGTTTTTATTCTCAGAAGGTTTACTCCCTGATATACTACTACCTACCCCCTTCGTAAGTGCAGGTCTTAATGAGCTTTTTTCTCTGTTCCCTCACCACAATCCAGATTCTTTTGGGGAGTTACCAGTACAGTAACCATACCAGGAAGTACTTAATTTATTAAGCTACTGCTTTTCTTAATCTCAGTGGAGATATTTACTGATAAACAGCTACCTACGCAGCATGTTCATGTCGTTCCTAAATGAGGTTTTATCTCTCTCCCGTCACCACAAATCCGATTCTTCTGAGGAGTTCCCAGTACATTATCCTTTCCTCTGTGTAATTACCTTAACATGCTCCAGCTGTGTTTATTCTCAGAAGCGATACTCCCTTATAAACAGCTCCCTACCCCCTTCTTAAGTGCAGGTCCTAAATGAGCTTTTTTCTCTGTTCCCTCACCACTATCCAGATTCTTTTGGGGAGTCACCAGTACAGTAAACATATCAGGAAGTACTTAATTTATTAAGCTACTGATTTTCTTAAGCTCAGTGGAGATATTTACTGATAAACAGCTACATACGCAGCATGTTCATGTCGTTCCTAAATGAGATTATATCTTTCTCCCCTCACCACAAATCAGATTCTTCTGAGGAGTTCCCAGTACATTATCCTTTCCCCTGTGTAATTACCTTAACAAGGTCCAGCTGTTTTTATTCTCAGAAGGTTTACTCCCTGATATACAGCTGCCTACCCCCTTCGTAAGTGCAGGTCCTAAATGACCTTTTTTCTCTGTTCCCTCACCACAATCCAGATTCTTTTGGGGAGTTACCAGTACAGTAACCATACCAGGAAGTACTTAATTTACTAAGCTACTGCATTTCTTAATCTCAGTGGAGATATTTACTGATAAACAGCTACCTACGCAGCATGTAGATGTCGTTCCTAAATGAGCTTTTATCTCTCTCCCCTCACCACAAATCAGAATTCTCTGAGGAGTTCCCAGTACATTATCCTTTCCCCCGTGTAATTACCTTAACAAGCTCCAGCTGTTTTCATTCTCAGAAGGTTTACTCCCTGATATACAGCTGCCTACCCCCTTCGTAAGTGCAGGTCCTAAATGAGCTTTTTTCTCTGTTCCCTCACCACAATCCAGATTCTTTTGGGGAGTTACCAGTACAGTAACCATACCAGGAATTACTTAATTTATTAAGCTACTGCTTTTCTTAATCTCAGTGCAGATATTTACTGATAAACAGCTACATATGCAGCATGTTCATGTCGTTCCTAAATGAGCTTTTTTCTCTGTTCCCTCACCACAATACAGATTCCTTTGGGGAGTTACCAGTACAGTATCCATACCAGGAATTACTTAATTTATTAAGCTACTGCTTTTCTTAATCTCAGTGGAGATATTTACTGATAAACAGCTACGTATGCAGCATGTTCATGTCGTTTCTAAATGAGCTTTTATCTCTCTCCCCTCATCACATATCAGTTCTTCTGAGGAGTTCCCAGTACATTATCCTTTCCCCTGTGTAATTACCTTAACAAGCTCCAGCTGTTTTTATTTTCAGAAGTTTTACTCCCTGATATACAACTGCCTACCCCCTTCGTAAGTGCAGTTCCTAAATGAGCTTTTTTCTCTGTTCCCAAACCACAAACCAGATTCTTTTGGGGATTTACCAGTACAGTAACCATACCAGGAAGTACTTAATTTATTAAGCTACTGCTTTTCTTAATCTCAGTGGAGATATTTACTGATAAACAGCTACCTACGCAGCATGTTCATGTCGTTCCTAAATGAGCTTTTTTCTCTGTTCCCTCACCACAATCCAGGTTCTTTTGGGGAGTTACCAGTACAGTATCCATACCAGGAAGTACTTAATTTATTAAGCTACTGCTTTTCTTAATCTCAGTGGAGATATTTACTGATAAACAGCTACGTAGGCAGCATGTTCATGTCGTTCCTAAATGAGCTTTTATCTCTCTCCCCTCACCACAAATCAGATTCTTCTGTGGAGTTCCCAGTACATTATCCTTTCCCCTGTGTAATTACCTTAACAAGCTCCAGCTGTATTTATTCTCAGAAGGTTTACTCCCTGATATACAGCTGCCTACCCCATTCGTAAGTGCACGTCCTAAATGAGCTTTTTTCTCTGTTCCCTCACCACGATCCAGATTCTTTTGGGGAGTTAGCAGTACAGTAACCATACCAGGAAGTACTTAATTTATTAAGCTACTGCTTTTCTTAATCTCAGTGGAGATATTTACTGATAAACAGCTACCTACGCAGCATGTTCATGTCGTTCCTAAATGAGGTTTTATCTCTCTCCCGTCACCACAAATCAGATTCTTCTGAGGAGTTCCCAGTACATTATCCTTTCCCCTGTGTAATTACCTTAACAAGCTCCAGCTGTTTTTATTCTCATTAGGTTTACTCCCTGATATACAGCTGCCTACCCCATTCGTAAGTGAAGGTCCTAAATGAGCTTTTTTCTGTGTTCCCTCACAAAAATCCAGATTCTTTTGGGGAGTTACCAGTATAGTAACCATACCAGGAAGTACTTAATTTATTAAGCTACTGCTTTTCTTAATCTCAGTGGAAATATTTACTGATAAACAGCTACCTACGCAGCATGTTCACGTGGTTCCTAAATGAGCTTTTTTCTCTGTTCCCTCACCACAATACAGATTCCTTTGGGGAGTTACCAGTACAGTATCCATAGCAGGAAGTACTTAATTTATTAAGCTACTGCTTTTCTTAATCTCAGTGGAGATATTTACTGATAAACAGCTACGTATGCAGCATGTTCATGTCGTTCCTAAATGAGCTTTTATCTCTCTCCCCTCACCACAAATCAAAATTCTCTGAGGAGTTCCCAGTACATTATCCTTTCCCCCGTGTAATTACCTTAACAAGCTCCAGCTGTTTTCATTCTCAGAAGGTTTACTCCCTGATATACAGCTGCCTACCCCCTTCGTAAGTGCAGGTCCTGAATGAGCTTTTTTCTCTGTTCCCTCACCACAATCCAGATTCTTTTGGGGAGTTACCAGTACAGTAACCATACCAGGAATTACTTAATTTATTAAGCTACTGCTTTTCTTAATCTCAGTGGAGATATTTACTGATAAACAGCTACGTATGCAGCATGTTCATGTCGTTCCTAAATGAGCTTTTTTCTCTGTTCCCTCACCACAATACAGATTCCTTTGGGGAGTTACCAGTACAGTATCCATTCCAGGAATTACTTAATTTATTAAGCTACTGCTTTTCTTAATCTCAGTGGAGATATTTACTGATAAACAGCTACGTATGCAGCATGTTCATGTCGTTTCTAAATGAGCTTTTATCTCTCTCCCCTCATCACATATCAGGTTCTTCTGAGGAGTTCCCAGTACATTATCCTTTCCCCTGTGTAATTACCTTAACAAGCTCCAGCTTTTTATTTTCAGAAGTTTTACTCCCTGATATACAACTGCCTACCCCCTTCGTAAGTGCAGTTCCTAAATGAGCTTTTTTCTCTGTTCCCAAACCACAAACCAGATTCTTTTGGGGATTTACCAGTACAGTAACCATACCAGGAAGTACTTAATTTATTAAGCTACTGCTTTTCTTAATCTCAGTGGAGATATTTACTGATAAACAGCTACCTACGCAGCATGTTCATGTCGTTCCTAAATGAGCTTTTTTCTCTGTTCCCTCACCACAATCCAGGTTCTTTTGGGGAGTTACCAGTACAGTAACCATACCAGGAAGTACTTAATTTATTAAGCTACTGCTTTTCTTAATCTCAGTGGAGATATTTACTGATAAACTGCTACCTACGCAGCATGTTCATGTCCTTCTTAAATGAGCTTTTTCTCTCTCCCCTCACCACAAATCAGATTCTTCTGAGGAGTTCCCAATACATTACCCTTTCCCCTGTGTAATTACCTTAGCAAGCTCCAGCTGTTTTTATTCTCAGACGGTTTACTCCCTGATATACAGCTGCATACCCCCTTCGTAAGTGCAGGTCGTAAATGAGCTTTTTTCTCTGTTCCCTCACCACATTCCAGATTCTTTTGGGGAGTTACCAGTACAGAAACCCTACCAGGAAGTACTTATTTTATTAAGCTACTGCTTTTCTTAATCTCAGTGGAGATATTTACTGATAAACAGCTACCTACGCAGCATGTCCATGTCGTTCTTAAATGAGCTTTTATCTATCTCCCCTCACGACAAATCAGATTCTTCTGTGGAGTTCCCAGTACATTATCCTTTCCCCTGTGTAATTACGTTCACAAGCTCTAGATGTTTTTATTCTCAGAAGGTTTACTCCCTGATTTACAGCTGCCTACCCCCTTTGTAAGTGCAGGTCCTAAATGAGCTTTTTTCTCTGTTCCCTCACCACAATCCAGATTCTTTTGGGTAGTTACCAGTACAGTAACCATTCCAGGAAGTACTTACTTTATTAAGCTACTGCTTTTCTTAATCTCAGTGGAGATATTTACTGATATACAGCTACCTACGCAGCATGTTCATGTCGTTCCTAAATGAGCTTTTATCTCTCTGCCCTCACCACAAATCAGATTCTTCTGAGGAGTTTCCAGTACCTTATCCTTTCCCCTGTGTAATTACCTTAACAAGCTCCAGCTGTTTTTATTCTCAGAAGGTTTACTCCCTGATATACAGCTGCCTACCCCATTCGTAAGTGCAGGTCCTAAATGAGCTTTTTTCTGTGTTCCCTCACCACAATCCAGATTCTTTTGGGGAGTTACCAGTACAGTAACCATACCAGGAAGTACTTAATTTATTAAGCTACTGCTTTTCTTAATCTCAGTGGAGATATTTACTGATAAACAGCTACCTAAGCAGCATGTTCATGTCGTTCCTAAATGAGCTTTTATCTCTCTCCCCTCACCACAAATCAGATTCTTCTGAGGAGTTCCCAGTACATTATCCTTTCTCCTGTGTAATTACCTTAACAAGCTCCAGCTGTTTTTATTCTCAGAAGGTTTACTCCCTGATATACTGCTGCCTACCCCCTTCGTATGTGCAGGTCCTAAATTAGCTTTTTTCTCTGTCCCTCACAAAAATCCAGATTCTTTTGGGGAGTTACCAGTATAGTAACCATACCAGGAATTGCTTAATTTATTAAGCTACTGCTTTTCTTAATCTCAGTGGAGATATTTACTGATAAACAGCTACCTACGCAGCATGTTCATGTCGTTCCTAAATGAGCTTTTTTCTCTGTTCCCTCACCACAATACAGATTCCTTTGGGGAGTTACCAGTACAGTATCCATACCAGGAATTACTTAATTTATTATGAAAGACCCCCGAGTTTGGGTGGTCTTTTCTAGGGAGACCCCTTTCCAAGGATCAGCGAGGCACGCGATGGATGCAACAGCAAGAGGTTTATTTAGGGTTGTGGGTACCCGGGCCTCCAAGTCCTCGCAGGGAGATGGCGCGCCCAGGCTCGATTTATGGGGGGTTTTTAAGGGGTTTGCAGAAGCGGTTTACAGAAGCAAGAGGCGTAGTTACAGGGTTCTAATTGGTCCTTTCCTTAAAGAGAATTTGCGGTTTTTCCAGTAATCCTGGGTGACTCTGCCTAGCCTTGAGGGTGGTTATCTGTCTAGCCCTGAGAGTGACTATCTGCTCTGCCTAGCCTTGAGGGTGGTCAGAAATGTCAGCTTATTGCAAGATGACTCGTCATGAGCTTGCTGGGGGGGGGGGACTTTCATTTCCCCCTTTTTCTATGAACTGAATAAAATCTTTTATTCAACCAGGAGAGCTGTTGTTCGGGCGGCCTCAGGCTCATACTGCCTTAATTGGTGGTATTGTTGAGTAAGCACTAGGGCATGTGTAACAGACGTCCTATCCTTAACAAAAAGCAGCTAACTTATTAATACAGGGTCCTATAATCAGGACAAGAATAATCACACACAAGGGTCTGGTCACAACTCAAAGTTTTTTACGGTGGGGCCTTGCTCTCATGACTCTAGTAGGAATAATAATAGTGGCCAGGGGATTTACAGTAGCTCATCCCCAAGCCACCAGACTACCCATAGGTAGGGTTTATGAGTGTCTAGGCTCTCTCCCTAGCTACGGAAGCACCAACCATATATATCAGGCCTAGCAAGGTAAAGTTAGCCAAGTCCATCTTTTGGTACACAGCCTCTGTTGTGCCGCCAGGATAGAATGTTCTCTCTCACTGCGAATGAGTCCACAGGCTCCAGTCATCCAGGTTTGCTTGTGGGTGGCGCTTTACTCAGTTGGTAGCGGGTGTGGCTCAGGAGGAGGTCCAGTCTCATAAAGGGCCCTTACCTTGGGCCAGATCTCTTGGTGGACCTGCTATAGGGCTCTGAGGGGGGTGAAAGCTCATAACAAATGCAATTGCAAGCTAGGAATTATGGGAGGGGATCCCAAATCTGATCCTAAGGCTACACATGAGCAAATCCAGGCTTTACATACAAAACCATTTTGGCAAGGGAATCAAGTGGTTAAAGATACATGAGATCTTTCTGGTTAACATTTAGATGGTATCACATAAGTCCCTTAACCCCGCAGATGCAGGTACAGAAGTTTCACATCGAACCCCCAATTCTGACCCTATTTACCTATTTATATTATAGCCAATTTGATTATATACCAACTTTACTCATAAGCTCTAATTTTAAGACATATTGATATCATTTGCTACATACTCAAACTTTCTAGGGATTGTCATTCTTACTTTTAGCATACCAAAACCGTTTCATCTAAAGGAAAGGTTTTTGCTTCCCTAATTCTCTTTCTAATGTCTTTCTTTATACAGTTTAACATATCCCTACTCACACCACCTTTTACTTCCTCACGCCAGCAGCGACTTACTGGAACATTCTGTAACACTTGACTTTTTAAATCCCTTTCTTATTTTCCAAGGCTTACTATACTAACTTTCCTCTTTACAGTTTAGGTCACACCCTAATTCATCTGGACACATTTTAATACTCCCACTCCAGACATTGCCTGGAAGTGACTCTCCAGCCTGTCATACATGCTTTGATTTTAGCAGCAGGCCAGTCTGCTTGAAAATTTCTTACAATATCCAATTTTCTTAATAGAGCTAGCTATCTCCAGTCAACTCAAGAATGTTCCCCAAAAATTTTAGTTTCAGCAGATCCAAAGCACTTTCCAGCAGAAATCAGCTGCTCATGATAAGAGTCCCATTTGTTTTACCAAGATAGGGCTACACAGGGTGAAAATGTAGATTCTTCCAGATGACTGTTAGACTCTCCTTGATCCTCACTCAAATGCAATGGGCAGGGGTCATGGTGGTATCAGGCAGCAGTGGCTTCCAGTGGTTCCAGTAGAATGTCACACCTTCTGGGTTACCTGCAACTTTCTCCATAGACTGGTTAGAGAAGCTTAACCTAAGTTAACCTGAGGCATAACTTTAATCAAATTTCCTTGTATTTTCCTGATTCCTTCTTAAGCACACTAGATTTTGTAGGCTGGCACATCACTGAATGTCAAGACGGCTTTAGCAATTAATGGACCTTGGATCATTTTGCCAGGGCAATAAGTTTAAATCAGATATTTCCAATAAGGCTAGGGTTTTTTTTTGTTTTGTTTTTGTTTTTTTAACCAACATAGAAGGTTTGTCCTGTAACCATTTCTCACAAGTGCAGTTTCTGTACACTGTTAACTCTGTTTTCCATGCCCCTAATTTATCCTGTCTCATCTTCCCAAAAACAATTCTGGTCCCTTGGTCCTAAAAGGGGGGCTGATGGGCGAAGATCATCCATCTTCTGTAACTTCTTCAGGCTGACTCAGGGGCGTTGACCTTACCTAGCCAGGGACCTTAGTCTACTTTACCAAGGGGCTGCAGGGTCAGATGTCCAGTAGGAGCTTTACTCCAAACTGAAAATTACATTCAACATTTAACTTAACTATACAGACTTTTCGGGGCTACATCAGTATAGCCTTTTAACATTTTAGTTTGCAAAAGAATTTTCCTGACTGGCTGGGGAAATGGATCTCTGATAACCTAACAATGCCTAAATTACCTTTGTAGGCCTCAGGTAGGTCTCGATAAAGACATAATCTCAGGTCCACAAGTTTCCTTTCCTGAACAGATATGCCAACTCAGAATTTTTACTGCCAGTTAGGGCTTTGAGCAGATGCAGGGGGTTGGGATTTTAAACTATTTCCCCATTTGACAATCTTAGCTTTACTACCCACCACCACAGATGACTGGTAAGTTCCTGTCCAGTTACAAAGTAGATAGACATGGGCAATAAAAGGCATGCTTACGAACTATTCTTCTAGGACCTCCCGGCTCTGATTAACTTTTGAAAGGCCAAACAGCAGTGACTCTAGGATCTGACATCCTCTCTGCCATCCAAGCAGTGGCTTACTGCCTCTGGATGCACAATCACTCTGTCCCAGGAGTAACTTTTCCATGCTGGTATAAATGCACCTTTGTCATTTCTCTTGGTCCATCACTGGACTTGGACTCAGGGCCTGAGTGCTGTCCCTCAGCTCTCCAGCTCAAGTCTAGCACCCTACCACTTTGAGCCTCAAAGCAACTCATGACTATTCCCAGCACTTCTGCTGGTCAGCTGGACAAGAAGACTCCCACAGGGACCTTTTTCTGCCCGGACTGGCTTCGAACAGCAGATTTCAGATCAATGAGTCTTACAAGAGGCCACTTTACTCCAATTAGTAGCAACAAGGTGGTCCACACAGAAATAGTTTTTAAGCATACTCTTACCTGGAGCTTATTAAGGGCCAGTGTTAGATCTTGACAAACTTGTAGGGATCATCTGTCCTTCTCTGTGGGCCTGCTGGAAATGGTTACAAAAAAACTACAGAGAAACTGGAATGGCAATTAAACATTTTGGTAGCCATAATTCTCCTTTTCTCACTTTGCAATAATCATTTAGGACAATTTTACTTCCAGATTTCTTATCTAGAAATGCATTCTTGATTTGCAAGGTCTTTTACTAACCTCTGTTTAACACTAACACTTTAGCGCTTATCTGCGTTGGAAAAACTCTGAAGCTTAGAGGCATTCTGAAACCAGTACTGCCCTTTGCCTTTGGGCTGCCCGTTTTAAAAGGGCCTTTTTCCTTTTCTTTTTTTTTTTTTAGTCCCAGTTACCACATGGCATGAAGACCTTTGGACTAAAATGACAATTTTTTCTTAATGCAAGAATTACAATTACAAAATTAGAAATACTTATCCATTTAGCTTTCCAATAAAGTAGTGAGATAGCCCATTTTGCCATTTCTTCCTACATACAGTTAATGAGAGTTTACTTTTATACTTGCCTCATTATGTGTAACTTAGGATAGTTACGAGTCTTACTATTACATCACATAAAATTCAGTACCTGAATCATTAAACTGATATCCAAAACAATTGTAACAAAAGTTAAAACAGTCACCAAAATTACAAACACATGAAATCCAGTCTCAGCATCTTTGCTTTTTCAATACATCCGAATTACAAAAATAGCACAGGAATCAAATTATATCAGATAAATATACTTTTTAACCATTTAAAAAACTTTTTTAATTCTTAGTACTTCAAGGGGTAGTTTTAAAAATTCCAGCCAAATCATTCATTTTTACCACCAGGTTTCCAAAGTTCACCTGAAAACAAAAGAGTCAAAGGAGAGACCTCCATGGCCTGTCCTGCCAAACAGCCTATTTTCATCCTACTCCTCAGAGCTTGATGAACTGTCTTGGTGCCGGCTTGTCCTCTTCCACCATGAAAGGACACCCCCTTTTGGCTGTCCCACCACGTGGATTCCCTCCAGGGCCTGTGCCACCACGTGGGCTGGCTAAGCTGCACCTTTGCCAGATCACCACTCACTCCTGTGGATAGGCATACAGGCCCATCCTAGGTTTTTCCTGTCCTTTCCTATTGGTCTCTGACTGAGAAACCCAAGCAGTTTTTTTTAACAGTGATAAACCTTTACATCCAAATTTCTGACACTAACCCTGATTTTTAAATTAAAGAACTATAGTTTTTCTTTAAAACAATGCAATAATCCTTTAAAGCATTTGGTAATGCCCAAACTTAATGACCATTTGAATTTAAACTTAAACTCACTTAATTTTACATCATGCTAACAGTCTTGTACATGTTCACACTCACACATGTACACACACACACACACATACACATTTAAAAGATCTTAAAGCGCGCAAAATTAACATCGGCCGTACATTTTCCAGTGGCAGGAGGTATTCTTGCCAATCTTACTCCTGTAACTCCCAAATTTTAAGACAAGGCTTTTAACAAATGATTTTAGCATTCTCCAGCCTCATTTTCCAGGGCTTGATAATTTTAGCAAAACATTTTAGCACACCAAGTAATTTTCTGCTGAAGAAGGCTGGGTGGGGGTCACCCAGAGTTCTTTTTGCGGACACTCACACTCTGATTGTGAGCTGTCGCCCGTACATCTTTCAAATGAGCTAAACATAAATCCAAGGGGGTAGAGGGAATATGTCCTATTACGTCCGTCACAGTCAGGAGATACAAAAACAGGGAAGAACAGTCCAGACCAGACAATTTTTTTTTCTACAACATAATCTTTTCTAGTATGTAATTGGATTTACTATTACTTTCTTTTCTAATTTACCACCAGACCTAGTCTCCTCAGTACTCACTCTCGTCCTAGGCCCTTCCGCTTTCGATTTCACTTTCTCTTTTACATCAAAGTCCAATTAACAACATCATTTCAGAGCATTTTATATAAACCAGACACACATACAAAAGTGGTGAGAGTAAAAGCAGTTTGACAAATCTGGAGAAGCAACACTGCTAAGAAAAGGTAGGGAGGAAAATTCTGCTGGGGACATAAAGAGAAAGAGAAGGAGTCATCCCTGGAAGTCTTCTGTTTACCAGCGATCTTCCGGACCTCCGACCAGTGCTGTAAAGTTAAGCTTAAGGGAGTAGTGACAGTTTGACCCATGATTTCAAATACACAGAGTCCTAGGACAGACAAAACGAACAGCAGGGAGACAAGACCAAGACAGACTTTCGCGGCGCGGCTTCGGCGGAAAACCGAAAACAAAACTTCTGATGGAGACTGTAACTGTGAGAGTCCGGATCTCTCGTCTCCCTGACAAATCACGTAAACCTCGGTTATCGGGGCAGCCCCGAATGGGCTGACTCTTTTCCAGGCTACGGATGACAGATGGGCCAGCTTGGCCCCAGACACCACTGGGACGTCTCCCAGGGCTGCGGTCGGGAGTACGAGCTCGTCAGCTCCTCCACAGAGCCGCCAGATACAGAGCTAGTCAGCTAACTAGTACGGACGCAAGCGCAGAACACAGAAACAAAGACACAGAAATCTACAGACAAACGCGATCGCTGGCCAGCTTACCTCCCGTCGGTGAGTCGGTGGTCCCTGGGTGGGGGTCTCCTATCCCGGACGAGCCCCCAGATGAAAGACCCCCGAGTTTGGGTGGTCTTTTCTAGGGAGACCCCTTTCCAAGGATCAGCGAGGCACGCGATGGATGCAACAGCAAAAGGTTTATTGAGGGTTGCGGGTACCCGGGAGTCCAAGTCCTCGCAGGGAGATGGCGCGCCCAGGCTCGATTTATGGGGGGTTTTTAAGGGGTTTGCAGAAGCGGTTTACAGAAGCAAGAGGCGTAGTTACAGGGTTCTAATTGGTCCTTTCCTTAAAGAGAATTTGCGGTTTTTCCAGTAATCCTGGGTGACTCTGCCTAGCCTTGAGGGTGGTTATCTGTCTAGCCCTGAGAGTGACTATCTGCTATGCCTAGCCTTGAGGGTGGTCAGAAATGTCAGCTTATTGCAAGATGACTCGTCATGAGCTTGCTGGGGGGGGGGGACTTTCAATTAAGCTACTGCTTTTCTTAATCTCAGTGGAGATATTTACTAATAAACAGCTACGTATGCAGCATGTACATGTCGTTCCTAAATGAGCTTTTATCTCTCTCCCCTCATCAAAAATCAGATTCTTCTGAGGAATTCCCAGTACATTATCCTTTCCCCTGTGTAATTACCTAAAGAAGCTCCAGCTGTTTTTATTTTCAGATGGTTTACTCCCTGATATACAACTGCCTACCCCCTTCGTAAGTGTAGGTCCTAAATGAGCTTTTTTCTCTGTTCCCTCACCACAATCCAGATTCTTTTGGGGAGTTACCAGTACAGTAACCATACCAGGAAGTACTTAATTTATTAAGCTACTGCTTTTCTTAATCTCAGTGGAGATATTTACTGATAAACAGCTACCTACGCAGCATGTTCATGTCGTTCCTAAATGAGCTTTTTTCTCTGTTCCCTCGCCACAATCCAGGTTCTTTTGTGGAGTTACCAGTACAGTAACCATACCAGGAAGTACTTAATTTATTACGCTACTGCTTTTCTTAATCTCAGTGGAGATATTTACTGATAAACAGCTACGTATGCAGCATGTTCATGTCGTTCCTAAATGAGCTTTTATCTCTCTCCCCTCACCACAAATCAGATTCTTCTGTGGAGTTCCCAGTACATTATCCTTTCCCCTGTGTAATTAAATTAACAAGCTCCAGCTGTTTTTATTCTCAGAATGTTTACTCCCTGATATACAGCTGCCTACCCGCTTCGTAATTGCAGGTCCTAAATGAGCTTTTTTCTCTGTTCCCTCACCACAATCCAGGTTCTTTTGGGAAGTTACCAGTACAGTAACCATACCAGGAAGTACTTAATTTATTAAGCTACTGCTTTTCTTAATCTCAGTGGAGATATTTACTGATAAAGAGCTACCTACGCAGCACGTTCATGTCGTTCCTAAATGAGCTTTTATCTCTCTCCCCTCACCACAAATCAGATTCTTCTGAGGAGTTCCCAGTACATTAACCTTTCCCCTGTGTAATTACCTTAACAAGCTCCAACTGTTTTATTCTCAGAAGGTTTACTCCCTGATATACAGCTGCCTACGCCCTCCGTAAGTGCCGGTCCTAAATGAGCTTTTTTCTCTGTTCCCTCACCACAATCCAGATTCTTTTGGGGAGTTACCAGTACAGTAACCATTCCAGGAAGTACTTAATTTATTAAGCTACTGCTTTTCTTAATCTCAGTGGAGATATTTACTGATAAACAGCTACCTACGCAGCATGTTCATGTCGTTCCTAAATGAGCTTTTATCTCTCTCCCCTCATCACAAATCAGATTCTTCTGAGGAGTTCCCAGTACATTATCCTTTCCCCTGTGTAATTACCTTAACAAGCTCCAGCTGTTTTTATTCTCAGAAGGTTTACTCCCTGATATACAGCTGCCTACCCCCTTCGTAAGTGCAGGTCTAAATGAGCTTTTTTCTCTGTTCCCTCACCAATCCAGATTCTTTTGGGGAGTTACCAGTACAGTAACCATACCAGGAAGTACTTAATTTATTAAGCTACTGCTTTTCTTAATCTCAGTGGAGATATTTACTGATAAACAGCTACCTACGCAGCATGTTCATGTCGTTCCTAAATGAGCTTTTATCTGTCTCCCTCACTACAATCAGTTCTTTGGGAGTTACCAGTACAGTAACCATACCAGGAAGTTAATTATTAAGCTACTGCTTTTCTTAACCTCAGTGGAGATATTTACTGATAACAGCTACCTACCAGCATGTCAGTGCAGGTTCCTAAATGAGCTTTTTTCTCTGTTCCCTCACCTACAATCCAGATTCTTTGGGGAGTTACCAGTACAGTAACCATACCAGGAAGTACTTAATTTATTAAGCTACTGCTTTTCTTAATCTCAGTGGAGATATTTACTGATAAACAGCTACCTACGCAGCATGTTCATGTCGTTCCTAAATGAGCTTTTATCTCTCTCCCCTCACCAAAATCAGATTCTTCTGGAGTTCCCAGTACATTATCCTTTCACCTGTATAATTACCTTAACAAGCTCCAGCTGTTTTTATCTCAGAAGGTTTACTCCCTGATATACAACTGCCTACCCCCTTCGTAAGTGCAGGTCCTAAATGAGCTTTTTTCTCTGTTCCCTCACCACAATGCAGATTCTTTTGGGGAGTTACCAGTACAGTAACCATACCAGGAAGTACTTAATTTATTAAGCTACTGCTTTTCTTAATCTCAGTGGAGATATTTACTGATAAACAGCTACCTACGCAGCATGTTCATGTCGTTCCTAAATGAGCTTTTATCTCTGTTCCCCTCACCACAAATCAGATTCTTCTGGGAGTTACCAGTACATTATCCTTTACCAGGAAGTACTTAATTTACAAGCTCCTGCTTTTTTACTCAGTGGAGATATTTACTGATATACAGCTGCCTACCCTTCATGTCAGGTCCTAAATGAGCTTTTTTCTCTGTTCCCTCACCACAATCCAGGTTCTTTTGGGGAGTTACCAGTACAGTAACCATACCAGGAAGTACTTAATTTATTAAGCTACTGCTTTTCTTAATCTCAGTGGAGATATTTACTGATAAACAGCTACCTACGCAGCATGTTCATGTCGTTCCTAAATGAGCTTTTATCTCTCTCCCCTCACCACAAATCAGATTCTTCTGAGGAGTTCCCAGTACATTATCCTTTCCCTGTGTAATTACCTTAACAAGCTCCAGCTGTTTTTATTCTCAGAAGGTTTACTCCCTGATATACAGCTGCCTACCCCCTTCGTAAGTGCAGGTCCTAAATGAGCTTTTTTCTCTGTTCCCTCACCACAATCCAGATTCTTTTGGGGAGTTACCAGTACAGTAACCATACCAGGAAGTACTTAATTTATTAAGCTACTGCTTTTCTTAATCTCAGTGGAGATATTTACTGATAAACAGCTACCTACGCAGCATGTTCATGTCGTTCCTAAATGAGCTTTTATCTCCCTCCCCTCACCACAAATCAGATTCTTCTGAGGAGTTCCCAGTACATTATCCTTTCCCATGTGTAATTACTTAACAAGCTCCAGCTGTTTTTATTCTCAGAAGGTTTACTCCCTGATATACAGCTGCCTACCCTTCGTAAGTGCAGGTCCTAAATGAGCTTTTTTCTCTGTCCCTCACCACAATCCAGATTCTTTTGGGGAGTTACCAGTACAGTAACCATACCAGGAATTACTTAATTTATTAAGCTACTGCTTTTCTTAATCTCAGTGGAGATATTTACTGATAAACAGCTACCTACGCAGCATGTTCATGTCGTTCCTAAATGAGCTTTTATCTCTCTCCCCTCACCACAAATCAGATTCTTCTGAGGAGTTCCCAGTACATTATCCTTTCCCCTGTGTAATTACCTTAACAAGCTCCAGCTGTTTTTATTCTCAGAAGGTTTACTCCCTGATATACAGCTGCCTACCCCCTTCGTAAGTGCAGGTCCTAAATGAGCTTTTTTCTCTGTTCCCTCACCAAAATCCAGATTCTTTTGGGGAGTTACCAGTACAGTAACCATACCAGGAAGTACTTAATTTATTAAGCTACTGCTTTTCTTAATCTCAGTGGAGATATTTACTGATAAACAGCTACCTACGCAGCATGTTCATGTCGTTCCTAAATGAGCTTTTATCGCTCTCCCCTCACAAAATCAGATTCTTCTGAGGAGTTCCCAGTACATTATCCTTTCCCCTGTGTAATTACTTAACAAGCTCCAGCTGTTTTTATTCTCAGAAGGTTTACTCCCTGATACAGCTGACCTACCCCCTTCGTAAGTGCAGGTCCTAAATGAGCTTTTTTCTCTGTTCCCTCACCACAATCCAGATTCTTTTGGGGAGTTACCAGTACAGTAACCATACCAGGAAGTACTTAATTTATTAAGCTACTGCTTTTCTTAATCTCAGTGGAGATATTTACTGATAAACAGCTACCTACGCAGCATGTTCATGTCGTTCCTAAATGAGCTTTTATCTCTCTCCCCTCACACAAATCAGATTCTTCTGGAGTTCCCAGTACATTATCCTTTCCCCTGTGTAATTACCTTAACAAGCTCCAGCTGTTTTTATTCTCAGAAGGTTTACTCCCTGATATACAGCTGCCTACCCCCTTCGTAAGTGCAGGTCCTAAATGAGCTTTTTTCTCTGTTCCCTCACCACAATCCAGATTCTTTTGGGGAGTTACCAGTACAGTAACCATACCAGGAAGTACTTAATTTATTAAGCTACTGCTTTTCTTAATCTCAGTGGAGATATTTACTGATAAACAGCTACCTACGCAGCATGTTCATGTCGTTCCTAAATGAGCTTTTATCTCTCTCCCCTCACCACAAATCAGATTCTTCTGAGGAGTTACCAGTACATTATCCTTTCCCATGTGTAATTACCTTAACAAGCTCCTGCTTTTTTATTCTCAGTGGAGAATTTACTGATATACAGCTGCCTACCCTTCGTAAGTGCAGGTCCTAAATGAGCTTTTTTCTCTGTTCCCTCACCACAATCCAGATTCTTTTGGGGAGTTACCAGTACAGTAACCATACCAGGAAGTACTTAATTTATTAAGCTACTGCTTTTCTTAATCTCAGTGGAGATATTTACTGATAAACAGCTACCTACGCAGCATGTTCATGTCGTTCCTAAATGAGCTTTTATCTCTCTCCCCTCACACAAATCAGATTCTTCTGGAGTTCCCAGTACATTATCCATTCACCTGTATAATTACCTTAACAAGCTCCAGCTGTTTTTATCTCAGAAGGTTTACTCCCTGATATACAGCTGCCTACCCAGCTTCGTAGTGCAGGTCCTAAATGAGCTTTTTTCTCTGTTCCCTCACCACAATCAGATTCTTTTGGGGAGTTACCAGTAAAGTAACCATACCAGGAAGTACTTAATTTATTAAGCTACTGCTTTTCTTATTCTCAGTGGAGATATTTACTGATAAACAGCTACCTACGCAGCTGTTCATGTCGTTCTAAATGAGCTTTTATCTCTCTCCCCTCACCACAAATCAGATTCTTCTGGAGTTCCCAGTACATTATCCTTTCCCATGTGTAATTACTTAACAAGCTCAGCTGTTTTTATTCTCAGAAGGTTTACTCCTGATTACAGCTGCCTACCCTTCGTAAGTGCAGGTCCTAAATGAGCTTTTTTCTCTGTTCCCTCACCACAATCCAGATTCTTTTGGGGAGTTACCAGTACAGTAACCATTCCAGGAATTACTTAATTTATTAAGCTACTGCTTTTCTTAATCTCAGTGGAGATATTTACTGATATACAGCTACCTACGCAGCATGTCATGTCGTTCCTAAATGAGCTTTTATCTCTCTCCCCTCACCACAAATCAGATTCTTCTGAGGAGTTCCCAGTACATTATCCATTCCCCTGTGTAATTACCTTAACAAGCTCCAGCTGTTTTTTTCTCAGAAGGTTTACTCCCTGATATACAGCTGCCTACCCCCTTCGTAATGTGCAGGTCCTAAATGAGCTTTTTTCTCTGTTCCCTCACCACAATCCAGATTCTTTTGGGGAGTTACCAGTACAGTAACCATACCAGGAAGTACTTAATTTATTAAGCTACTGCTTTTCTTAATCTCAGTGGAGATATTTACTGATAAACAGCTACCTACGCAGCATGTTCATGTCGTTCCTAAATGAGCTTTTATCTCTCTCCCCTCACCACAATCAGATTCTTTGGGGAGTTCCCAGTACAGTATCCATACCTGTGTAATTACATTTATTAAGCTACTGCTTTTCTTATTCTCAGAAGGTTTACTGATAAACAGCTGCCTACCCCTTCCGTAAGTGCAGGTCCTAAATGAGCTTTTATCTCTCTCCCTCACCACAATCAGATTCTTCTGAGGAGTTCCCAGTACATTATCCTTTCCAGTGTAATTACCTTAACAAGCTACTGCTTTTTTATTCTCAGTGGAGAATTTACTCCCTGATATACAGCTACCTAAGCATGCAGTCGTCCTAAATGAGCTTTTTTCTCTTATCCTCACCACAATCCAGATTCTTTGGGGAGTTACCAGTACAGTACCATACCAGGAAGTACTTAATTTATTAAGCTACTGTTTTTATTCTCAGTGGAGATATTTACTGATAAACAGCTACCCCCTTCGTGTGCGTTCCTAAATGAGCTTTTATCTCTCTCCCCTCACCACAAATCAGATTCTTCTGAGGAGTTCCCAGTACATTATCCTTTCCCCTGTGAATTACCTTAACAAGCTCCAGCTGTTTTTATTCTCAGAAGGTTTACTCCCTGATATACAGCTACCTACCCTTCGTAAGTGCAGGTCCTAAATGAGCTTTTTCTCTCTTCCCTCACCACAATCAGATTCTTTGGGGAGTTACCAGTACAGTAACCATACCCGTGAATTACTTAAGCTACTGCTTTTTTATTCTCAGTGGAGATATTTACTGATAAACAGCTACCTACGCCTGTTCATGTCGTTCCTAAATGAGCTTTTTTCTCTCTCCCCTCACCACAAATCAGATTCTTCTGGGAGTTCCCAGTACATTATCCTTTCCCACGACTGAATTATTAAGCTACAGCTGTTTTTATCTCAGTGGAGATATTTACTCCCTGATATACAGCTGCCTACCCCCTTCGTAAGTCGTTCCTAAATGAGCTTTTTTCTCTGTTCCCTCACCACAATCAGATTCTTTTGGGAGTTACCAGTACAGTATCCATACCAGGAAGTACTTAATTTATTAAGCTACTGCTTTTCTTAATCTCAGATATTTACTGATAAACAGCTGCCTACCCTTCAGTGTCAGGTCCTAAATGAGCTTTTTTCTCTGTTCCCTCACCACAATCAGATTCTTTTGGGAGTTACCAGTACAGTATCCATACCAGGAAGTACTTAATTTATTAAGCTACTGCTTTTCTTAATCTCAGTGGAGATATTACTGATAAACAGCTACGTATGCAGCATGTTCATGTCGTTCTAAATGAGCTTTTATCTCTCTCCCCTCACCACAAATCAGATTCTTCTGGGAGTTCCCAGTACATTATCCTTTCCCATGTGTAATTATTAACAAGCTACAGCTGTTTTTATTCTCAGAAGGTTTACTCCCTGATATACATCTGCCTATCCCCTTCGTAAGTGCAGGTCCTAAATGAGCTTTTTTCTCTGTTCCCTCACCACAATCCAGATTCTTTGGGAGTTACCAGTACAGTAACCATACCAGGAAGTACTTAATTTATTAAGCTACTGCTTTTCTTTATCTCAGTGGAGATAGTTACTGATAAACAGCTACCTACGCAGCATGTTCATGTCGTTCCTAAATGAGCTTTTATCTCTCTCATCTCACAAAATCAGATTCTTCTGAGGAGTTCCCAGTACATTATCCTTTCCCCTGTGTAATTACCTTAAAGAAGCTCCAGCTGTTTTATTCTCAGATGGTTTACTCCCTGATATACAACTGCCTACCCCCTTCGTAAGTGCAGGTCCTAAATGAGCTTTTTTCTCTGTTCCCTCACCACAATCCAGATTCTTTTGGGGAGTTACCAGTACAGTACCATACCAGGAAGTACTTAATTTATTAAGCTACTGCTTTTCTTAATCTCAGTGGAGATATTTACTGATAAACAGCTACCTACGCAGCATGTTCATGTCGTTCCTAAATGAGCTTTTTTCTCTGTTCCCTCACCACAATCCAGGTTCTTTTGGGAGTTACCAGTACAGTAACCATACCAGGAAGTACTTAATTTATTAAGCTACTGCTTTTCTTAATCTCAGTGGAGATATTTACTGATAAACAGCTACTATGCAGCATGTTCATGTCGTTCCTAAATGAGCTTTTATCTCTCTCCCCTCACACAAATCAGATTCTTCTGAGGAGTTCCCAGTAAATTATCCTTTCCCCTGTGTAATTATTAACAAGCTCCAGCTGTTTTTATTCTCAGAATGTTTACTCCCTGATATACAGCTGCCTACCCCCTTCGTAATTGCAGGTCCTAAATGAGCTTTTTTCTCTATTCCCTCACCACAATCCAGATTCTTTTGGGAGTTACCAGTACAGTAACCATACCAGGAAGTACTTAATTTATTAAGCTACTGCTTTTCTTAATCTCAGTGGAGATATTTACTGATAAACAGCTACCTACGCAGCATGTTCATGTCGTTCCTAAATGAGCTTTTATCTCTCTCCCCTCACCACAATCAGATTCTTGGGGAGTTACCAGTACAGTAACCATACCAGGAATTACTTAATTTATTAAGCTACTGTTTTTATTCTCAGAATTTACTGATATACAACTGCTACCTTCGTAAGTGCATGTCTTAAATGAGCTTTTATCTCTCTCCCCTCACCACAAATCAGATTCTTCTGAGGAGTTCCCAGTACATTATCCTTTCCCCTGTGTAATTACCTTAAACAAGCTCCAGCTGTTTTTATTCTCAGTGGAGATATTTACTCCCTGATAAACAGCTACCTACGCAGTGTTCAGTCGTCCTAAATGAGCTTTTTTCTCTGTTCCCTCACCACAATCCAGATTCTTTTGGGGAGTTACCAGTACAGTAACCATACCAGGAAGTACTTAATTTATTAAGCTACTGCTTTTCTTAATCTCAGTGGAGATATTTACTGATAAACAGCTACCTACGCAGCATGTTCATGTCGTTCCTAAATGAGCTTTTATCTCTCTCCCCTCACCACAAATCAGATTCTTCTGAGGAGTTCCCAGTACATTAACCTTTCCCCTGTGTAATTACCTTACAAGCCCACTGTTTTATTCTCAGAAGGTTTACTCCCTGATATACAGCTGCCTACGCCTCCGTAAGTGCGGTCCTAAATGAGCTTTTTTCTCTGTTCCCTCACCACAATCAGATTCTTTTGGGGAGTTACCAGTACAGTAACCATACCAGGAAGTACTTAATTTATTAAGCTACTGCTTTTCGTAATCTCAGTGGAGATATTTACTGATAAACAGCTACCTACGCAGCATGTTCATGTCGTTCCTAAATGAGCTTTTTTCTCTGTTCCCTCACACAATCCAGGTTCTTTTGGGAGTTACCAGTACAGTAACCATACCAGGAAGTACTTAATTTATTAAGCTACTGCTTTTCTTAATCTCAGTGGAGATATTTACTGATAAACAGCTACCTACGCAGTATGTTCATCTCGTTCCTAAATGAGCTTTTATCTCTCTCCCCTCACCACAAATCAGATTCTTCTGAGGAGTTCCCAGTACATTATCCTTTCCCCTGTGTAATTACCTTAACAAGCTCCAGCTGTTTTTATTCTCAGAAGGTTTACTCCCTGATAAACAGCTGCCTACCCCCTTCGTAAGTGCAGGTCCTAAATGAGCTTTTTTCTCTGTTCCCTCACCACAATCCAGATTCTTTTGGGGAGTTACCAGTACAGTAACCATACCAGGAAGTACTTAATTTATTAAGCTACTGCTTTTCTTAATCTCAGTGGAGATATTTACTGATAAACAGCTACCTACGCAGCATGTTCATGTCGTTCCTAAATGAGCTTTTTTCTCTCTCCCCTCACCACAAATCAGATTCTTCTGGAGTTCCCAGTACATTATCCTTTCACCTGTATAATTACCTTAACAAGCTCCAGCTGTTTTTATCTCAGAAGGTTTACTCCCTGATATACAGCTGCCTACCCCCTTCGTAAGTGCAGGTCCTAAATGAGCTTTTTTCTCTGTTCCCTCACCACAATGCAGATTCTTTTGGGAGTTACCAGTACAGTAACCATACCAGGAACTACTTAATTTATTAAGCTACTGCTTTTCTTAATCTCAGTGGAGATATTTACTGATAAACAGCTACCTACGCAGCTGTTCATGTCGTTCTAAATGAGCTTTTATCTCTCTCCCCTCACCACAAATCAGATTCTTCTGAGGAGTTCCCAGTACATTATCCTTTCCCATGTGTAATTACCTTAACAAGCTCCAGCTGTTTTTATTCTCAGAAGGTTTACTCCCTGATATACAGCTGCCTACCCTTCGTAAGTGCAGGTCCTAAATGAGCTTTTTTCTCTGTTCCCTCACCACAATCCAGATTCTTTTGGGGAGTTACCAGTACAGTATCCATACCAGGAATTACTTAATTTATTAAGCTACTGCTTTTCTTAATCTCAGTGGAGATATTTACTGATAAACAGCTACCTACGCAGCATGTTCATGTCGTTCCTAAATGAGCTTTTATCTCTCTCCCCTCACCACAAATCAGATTCTTCTGAGGAGTTCCCAGTACATTATCCATTCCCCTTTGTAATTACCTTAACAAGCTCCAGCTGTTTTTATTCTCAGATGGTTTACTCCCTGATATACAGCTGCCTACCCGCTTCGTATGTGCAGGTCCTAAATGAGCTTTTTTCTCAGTTCCCTCACGAAAATCGAGATTCTTTTGGGGAGTTACCAGTAAAGTAACCATACCAGAAAGTACTTAATTTATTAAGCTACTGCTTTTCTTATTCTCAGTGGAGATATTTACTGATAAACAGCTACCTACGCAGCATGTTCATGTCGTTCCTAAATGCGCTTTTATCTATCTCCCCTCACGACAAATCAGATTCTTCTGTGTAGTTCCCAGTACATTATCCTTTCCCCTGTGTAATTACATTCACAAGCTCTAGCTGTTTTTATTCTCAGAAGGTTTACTCCCTGATTTACAGCTGCCTACACCCTTCGTAAGTGCAGGTCCTAAATGAGCTTTTTTCTCTGTTCCCTCACCACAATCCAGATTCTTTTGGGGAGTTACCAGTACAGTAACCATTCCAGGAAGTACTTAATTTATTAAGCTACTGCTTTTCTTAATCTCAGTGGAGATATTTACTGATATACAGCTACCTAGGCAGCATGTCCATGTCGTTCCTAAATGAGCTTTTATCTCTCTCCCCTCACCACAAATCAGATTCTTCTGAGGAGTTCCCAGTACCTTTTCCTTTCCCCTGTGTAATTACCTTAACAAGCTCCAGCTGTTTTTATTTCAGAAGGATTACTCCCTGATATACAGCTGCCTACCCCCTTCGTAAGTGCAGGTCCTAAATGAGCTTTTTTCTGTGTTCCCTCACCACAATCCAGATTCTTTTGGGGAGTTACCAGTACAGTAACCATACCAGGAAGTACTTAATTTATTAAGCTACTGCTTTTCTTAATCTCAGTGGAGATATTTACTGATAAACAGCTACCTACGCAGCATGTTCATGTCGTTCCTAAATGAGCTTTTATCTCTCTCCCCTCAACACAATACAGATTCCTTTGGGGAGTTACAAGTACAGTATCCATACCAGGAATTACTTAATTTATTAAGCTACTGCTTTTCTTAAACTCAGTGGAGATATTTACTGATAAACAGCTACGTATGCAGCATGTTCCTGTCATTCCTAAATGAGCTTTTATCTCTCTCCCCTCACCACAAATCAGATTCTTCTGGGAGTTCCCAGTACATTATCCTTTCCCCTGTGTAATTACCTTAACAAGCTCCAGCTGTTTTTATTCTCAGAAGGTTTACTCCCTGATATACAGCTGTCTACCCCCTTCGTAAGTGCAGGTCCTAAATGAGCTTTTTTCTCTGTTAACTCACCACAATCCAGATTCATTTGGGGAGTTACCAGTATAGTAACCATACCAGGAAGTACTTAATTTATTAAGCTACTGCTTTTCTTAAACTCAGTGGAGATATTTACTGATAAACAGCTACCTACGCAGCATGTTCGTGTCGTTCCTAAATGAGCTTTTATCTCTCTCCCCTCACCACAAATCAGATTCTTCTGAGGAGTTCCCAGTACATTATCCTTTCCCCTGTGAATTACCTTAACAAGCTCCAGCTGTTTTTATTCTCAGAAGGTTTACTCCCTGATATACAGCTGACTACCCCTTCGTAAGTGCAGGTCCTAAATGAGCTTTTTTCTCTGTTCCCTCACCACAATGCAGATTGTTTTGGGGAGTTACCAGTACAGTAACCATACCAGGAACGACTGAATTTATTAAGCTACTGCTTTTCTTAAACTCAGTGGAGATATTTACTGATAAACAGCTACCTACGCAGCCTGTTCATGTCGTTCGTAAATGAGCTTTTATCTCTCTCCCCTCACCACAAATCAGATTCTTCTGAGGAGTTCCCAGTACATTATCCTTTCCCATGTGTAATTACCTTAACAAGATCCAGCTGTTTTTATTCTAAGAAGGTTTACTCCCTGATATACAGCTGCCTACCCCCTTCCTAAGTGCAGGTCCTAAATGAGCTTTTTTCTCTGTTCCCTCACCACAATTCAGATTCTTTTGGGAGTTACCAGTACAGTATCCATACCAGGAAGTACTTAATTTATTAAGCTACTGCTTTTCTTAATCTCAGTGGAGATATTAACTGATAAACAGCTACGTATGCAGCATGTTCATGTCTTTCATAAATGAGCTTTTATCTCTCTCCCCTCACCACAAATCAGATTCTTCTGAGGAGTTCCCAGTACATTATCCTTTCCCATGTGTAATTACCTTAACAAGCTACAGCTGTTTTTATTCTCAGAAGGTTTACTCCCTGATATACATCTGCCTATCCCCTTCGTAAGTGCAGGTCCTAAATGAGCTTTTTTCTCTGTTCCCTCACCACAATCCAGATTCTTTGGGGGAGTTACCAGTACAGTAACCATACCAGGAAGTACTTAATTTATTAAGCTACTGCTTTTCTTAATCTCAGTGGAGATAGTTACTGATAAACAGCTACCTACACAGCATGTTCATGTCGTTCCTAAATGAGCTTTTATCTCTCTCCCCTCACCACAAATCAGATTCTTCTGAGGAGTTCCCAGTACATTATCCATTCCCCTTTGTAATTACCTTAACAAGCTCCAGCTGTTTTTATTCTCAGATGGTTTACTCCCTGATATACAGCTGCCTACCCGCTTCGTATGTGCAGGTCCTAAATGAGCTTTTTTCTCAGTTCCCTCACGAAAATCGAGATTCTTTTGGGGAGTTACCAGTAAAGTAACCATACCAGAAAGTACTTAATTTATTAAGCTACTGCTTTTCTTATTCTCAGTGGAGATATTTACTGATAAACAGCTACCTACGCAGCATGTTCATGTCGTTCCTAAATGCGCTTTTATCTATCTCCCCTCACGACAAATCAGATTCTTCTGTGTAGTTCCCAGTACATTATCCTTTCCCCTGTGTAATTACATTCACAAGCTCTAGCTGTTTTTATTCTCAGAAGGTTTACTCCCTGATTTACAGCTGCCTACACCCTTCGTAAGTGCAGGTCCTAAATGAGCTTTTTTCTCTGTTCCCTCACCACAATCCAGATTCTTTTGGGGAGTTACCAGTACAGTAACCATTCCAGGAAGTACTTAATTTATTAAGCTACTGCTTTTCTTAATCTCAGTGGAGATATTTACTGATATACAGCTACCTAGGCAGCATGTCCATGTCGTTCCTAAATGAGCTTTTATCTCTCTCCCCTCACCACAAATCAGATTCTTCTGAGGAGTTCCCAGTACCTTTTCCTTTCCCCTGTGTAATTACCTTAACAAGCTCCAGCTGTTTTTATTTTCAGAAGGATTACTCCCTGATATACAGCTGCCTACCCCCTTCGTAAGTGCAGGTCCTAAATGAGCTTTTTTCTGTGTTCCCTCACCACAATCCAGATTCTTTTGGGGAGTTACCAGTACAGTAACCATACCAGGAAGTACTTAATTTATTAAGCTACTGCTTTTCTTAATCTCAGTGGAGATATTTACTGATAAACAGCTACCTACGCAGCATGTTCATGTCGTTCCTAAATGAGCTTTTATCTCTCTCCCCTCACCACAATACAGATTCTTTGGGGAGTTACAGTACAGTATCCATACCAGGAATTACTTAATTTATTAAGCTACTGCTTTTCTTAAACTCAGTGGAGATATTTACTGATAAACAGCTACGTATACAGCATTCCTGTCATTCCTAAATGAGCTTTTATCTCTCTCCCCTCACCACAAATCAGATTCTTCTGAGGAGTTCCCAGTACATTATCCTTTCCCCTGTGTAATTACCTTAACAAGCTCCAGCTGTTTTTATTCTCAGAAGGTTTACTCCCTGATATACAGCTGTCTACCCCCTTCGTAAGTGCAGGTCCTAAATGAGCTTTTTTCTCTGTTAACTCACCACAATCCAGATTCATTTGGGGAGTTACCAGTATAGTAACCATACCAGGAAGTACTTAATTTATTAAGCTACTGCTTTTCTTAAACTCAGTGGAGATATTTACTGATAAACAGCTACCTACGCAGCATGTTCGTGTCGTTCCTAAATGAGCTTTTATCTCTCTCCCTCACCACAAATCAGATTCTTCTGAGGAGTTCCCAGTACATTATCCTTTCCCCTGTGAATTACCTTAACAAGCTCCAGCTGTTTTTATTCTCAGAAGGTTTACTCCCTGATATACAGCTGACTACCCCTTCGTAAGTGCAGGTCCTAAATGAGCTTTTTTCTCTGTTCCCTCACCACAATGCAGATTGTTTTGGGGAGTTACCAGTACAGTAACCATACCAGGAACGACTGAATTTATTAAGCTACTGCTTTTCTTAAACTCAGTGGAGATATTTACTGATAAACAGCTACCTACGCAGCCTGTTCATGTCGTTCGTAAATGAGCTTTTATCTCTCTCCCCTCACCACAAATCAGATTCTTCTGAGGAGTTCCCAGTACATTATCCTTTCCCATGTGTAATTACCTTAACAAGATCCAGCTGTTTTTATTCTAAGAAGGTTTACTCCCTGATATACAGCTGCCTACCCCCTTCTAAGTGCAGGTCCTAAATGAGCTTTTTTCTCTGTTCCCTCACCACAATCAGATTCTTTTGGGAGTTACCAGTACAGTATCCATACCAGGAAGTACTTAATTTATTAAGCTACTGCTTTTCTTAATCTCAGTGGAGATATTACTGATAAACAGCTACGTATGCAGCATGTTCATGTCTTTCATAAATGAGCTTTTATCTCTCTCCCCTCACCACAAATCAGATTCTTCTGAGGAGTTCCCAGTACATTATCCTTTCCCATGTGTAATTACCTTAACAAGCTACAGCTGTTTTTATTCTCAGAAGGTTTACTCCCTGATATACATCTGCCTATCCCCTTCGTAAGTGCAGGTCCTAAATGAGCTTTTTTCTCTGTTCCCTCACCACAATCCAGATTCTTTTGGGGAGTTACCAGTACAGTAACCATACCAGGAAGTACTTAATTTATTAAGCTACTGCTTTTCTTAATCTCAGTGGAGATAGTTACTGATAAACAGCTACCTACACAGCATGTTCATGTCGTTCCTAAATGAGCTTTTATCTCTCTCCCCTCACCACAAATCAGATTCTTCTGAGGAGTTCCCAGTACATTATCCATTCCCCTTTGTAATTACCTTAACAAGCTCCAGCTGTTTTTATTCTCAGATGGTTTACTCCCTGATATACAGCTGCCTACCCGCTTCGTAAGTGCAGGTCCTAAATGAGCTTTTTTCTCTGTTCCCTCACCAAAATCGAGATTCTTTTGGGGAGTTACCAGTAAAGTAACCATACCAGGAAGTACTTAATTTATTAAGCTACTGCTTTTCTTATTCTCAGTGGAGATATTTACTGATAAACAGCTACCTACGCAGCATGTTCATGTCGTTCCTAAATGAGCTTTTATCTCTCTCCCCTCACCACAAATCAGATTCTTCTGAGGAGTTCCCAGTACATTATCCTTTCCCATGTGTAATTACTTAACAAGCTACAGCTGTTTTTATTCTCAAAGATTTACTCCCTGATATACAGCTGCCTACCCCTTCGTAAGTGCAGGTCCTAAATGAGCTTTTTTCTCTGTTCCCTCACCACAATCAGATTCTTTTGGGAGTTACCAGTACAGTAACCATACCAGGTAATACTTAATTTATTAAGCTACTGCTTTTCTTAATCTCAGTGAGATATTTACTGATAAACAGATACCTATGCAGCATGTCATGTCGTTCTAAATGAGCTTTTTTCTCTGTTCCCTCACCACAATCCAGATTCTTTTGGGAGTTACCAGTACAGTAACCATACCAGGAAGTACTTAATTTATTAAGCTACTGCTTTTCTTAATCTCAGTGGAGATATTTACTGATAAACAGCTACCTACGCAGCATGTTCATGTCGTTCCTAAATGAGCTTTTATCTCTCTCCCCTCACCACAAATCAGATTCTTCTGAGGAGTTCCCAGTACATTATCCTTTCCCCTGTGTAATTACCTTAACAAGCTCCAGCTGTTTTTATTCTCAGAAGGTTTACTCCCTGATATACAGCTGCCTACCCCCTTCGTAAGTGCAGGTCCTAAATGAGCTTTTTTCTCTGTTCCCTCACCACAATCCAGATTCTTTTGGGGAGTTACCAGTACAGTAACCATACCAGGAAGTACTTAATTTATTAAGCTACTGCTTTTCTTAATCTCAGTGGAGATATTTACTGATAAACAGCTACCTACGCAGCATGTTCATGTCGTTCCTAAATGAGCTTTTATCTCTCTCCCCTCACCACAAATCAGATTCTTCTGAGGAGTTCCCAGTACATTATCCTTTCCCCTGTGTAATTACCTTAACAAGCTCCAGCTGTTTTATTCTCAGAAGGTTTACTCCCTGATATACAGCTGCCTACCCCCTTCGTAAGTGCAGGTCCTAAATGAGCTTTTTTCTCTGTTCCCTCACCACAATCCAGATTCTTTTGGGGAGTTACCAGTACAGTAACCATACCAGGAAGTACTTAATTTATTAAGCTACTGCTTTTCTTAATCTCAGTGGAGATATTTACTGATAAACAGCTACCTACGCAGCATGTTCATGTCGTTCCTAAATGAGCTTTTATCTCTCTCCCTCACCACAAATCAGATTCTTCTGAGGAGTTCCCAGTACATTATCCTTTCCCCAGTGAATTACTTAACAAGCTCCAGCTGTTTTTATCTCAGTAGAAGGTTTACTCCCTGATATACAGCTACGTAAGCATGTTCAGTCGTCCTAAATGAGCTTTTTTCTCTGTTCCCTCACCACAATCAGATTCTTTTGGGGAGTTACCAGTACAGTAACCATACCGTGTAACTTAATTATTAAGCTACTGCTTTTTTATTCTCAGTGGAGATATTTACTGATAAACAGCTGCCTACCCTTGTTGCATGTCGTTCTAAATGAGCTTTTTTCTCTATTCCCCTCACCACAATCCAGATTCTTTTGGGAGTTACCAGTACAGTAACCATACCAGGAAGTACTTAATTTATTAAGCTACTGCTTTTCTTATCTCAGTGGAGATATTTACTGATAAACAGCTACCTACGCAGCCGTTCATGTCGTTCCTAAATGAGCTTTTTTCTCTGTTCCCTCACCACAATCAGATTCTTTTGGGGAGTTACCAGTACAGTAACCATACCAGGTAATTACTTAATTAAGCTACTGTTTTTATTCTCAGATATTTACTGATAAACAGCTACCTTCGTAAGCATGTTCATGTCGTTCCTAAATGAGCTTTTATCTCTCTCCCCTCACCACAAATCAGATTCTTCTGAGGAGTTCCCAGTACATTATCCTTTCCCAGTGTAATTACCTTAACAAGCTACTGTTTTTATTCAGTGGAGATATTTACTCCCTGATATACAGCTGCCTACCCCCTTCGTAAGTGCAGGTCCTAAATGAGCTTTTTTCTCTGTTCCCTCACCACAATCCAGATTCTTTTGGGGAGTTACCAGTACAGTAACCATACCAGGAAGTACTTAATTTATTAAGCTACTGCTTTTCTTAATCTCAGTGGAGATATTTACTGATAAAGAGCTACCTACGCAGCATGTTCATGTCGTTCCTAAATGAGCTTTTATCTCTCTCCCCTCACCACAATCAGATTCTTTGGGAGTTACCAGTACAGTAACCTTTCCCCAGGAAGTACTTAATTATTAAGCTACTGTTTTAATTCTCAGAATTTACTGATAAACAGCTGCCTACGCCATCGTTCATGCGTCCTAAATGAGCTTTTTTCTCTCTCCCTCACCACAAATCAGATTCTTCTGGGAGTTCCCAGTACATTATCCTTTCCCCTGTGTAATTACCTTAACAAGCTCCAGCTGTTTTTATTCTCAGAAGGTTTACTCCCTGATATACAGCTGCCTACCACTTCGTGTGCAGGTCCTAAATGAGCTTTTTTCTCTGTTCCCTCACCACAATCCAGATTCTTTTGGGGAGTTACCAGTACAGTAACCATACCAGGAAGTACTTAATTTATTAAGCTACTGCTTTTCTTAATCTCAGTGGAGATATTTACTGATAAACAGCTACCTACGCAGCATGTTCATGTCGTTCCTAAATGAGCTTTTATCTCTCTCCCCTCACCACAAATCAGATTCTTCTGAGGAGTTCCCAGTACATTATCCTTTCCCCTGTGTAATTACCTTAACAAGCTCCAGCTGTTTTTATTCTCAGAAGGTTTACTCCCTGATATACAGCTGCCTACCCCTTCGTAAGTGCAGGTCCTAAATGAGCTTTTTTCTCTGTTCCCTCACCACAATCCAGATTCTTTTGGGGAGTTACCAGTACAGTAACCATACCAGGAAGTACTTAATTTATTAAGCTACTGCTTTTCTTAATCTCAGTGGAGATATTTACTGATAAACAGCTACCTACGCAGCATGTTCATGTCGTTCCTAAATGAGCTTTTATCTCTCTCCCCTCACCACAAATCAGATTCTTCTGAGGAGTTCCCAGTACATTATCCTTTCCCTGTGTAATTACCTTAACAAGCTCCAGCTGTTTTTATTCTCAGAAGGTTTACTCCCTGATATACAGCTGCCTACCCCCTTCGTAAGTGCAGGTCCTAAATGAGCTTTTTTCTCTGTTCCCTCACCACAATCAGATTCTTTTGGGGAGTTACCAGTACAGTAACCATACCAGGAATACTTAATTTATTAAGCTACTGCTTTTCTTAATCTCAGTGGAGATATTTACTGATAAACAGCTACCTACGCAGCATGTTCATGTCGTTCTAAATGAGCTTTTATCTCTCTCCCCTCACCACAAATCAGATTCTTCTGAGGAGTTCCCAGTACATTATCCTTTCCCATGTGTAATTACCTTAACAAGCTCCAGCTGTTTTTATTCTCAGAAGGTTTACTCCCTGATATACAGCTGCCTACCCTTCGTAAGTGCAGGTCCTAAATGAGCTTTTTTCTCTGTTCCCTCACCACAATCCAGATTCTTTTGGGGAGTTACCAGTACAGTATCCATACCAGGAATTACTTAATTTATTAAGCTACTGCTTTTCTTAATCTCAGTGGAGATATTTACTGATAAACAGCTACCTACGCAGCATGTTCATGTCGTTCCTAAATGAGCTTTTATCTCTCTCCCCTCACCACAAATCAGATTCTTCTGAGGAGTTCCCAGTACATTATCCATTCCCCTTGTAATTACCTTAACAAGCTCCAGCTGTTTTTATTCTCAGAGGTTTACTCCCTGATATACAGCTGCCTACCCGCTTCGTATGTGCAGGTCCTAAATGAGCTTTTTTCTCTGTTCCCTCACCAAATCAGATTCTTTTGGGGAGTTACCAGTACAGTAACCATACCAGAAGTACTTAATTTATTAAGCTACTGCTTTTCTTATTCTCAGTGGAGATATTTACTGATAAACAGCTACCTACGCAGCATGTTCATGTCGTTCCTAAATGAGCTTTTATCTTCTCCCCTCACCACAAATCCAGATTCTTTTGGAGTTCCCAGTACATTATCCTTTCCCCTGTGTAATTAATTTACAAGCTACTGCTTTTTTAATTCTCAGAAGGTTTACTCCCTGATACAGCTGCCTACACCCTTCGTAAGTGCAGGTCCTAAATGAGCTTTTTTCTCTGTTCCCTCACCACAATCCAGATTCTTTTGGGGAGTTACCAGTACAGTAACCATTCCAGGAAGTACTTAATTTATTAAGCTACTGCTTTTCTTAATTCTCAGTGGAGATATTTACTGATATACAGCTACCTACCAGCATGTAATGTCGTTCCTAAATGAGCTTTTATCTCTCTCCCCTCACCACAAATCAGATTCTTCTGAGGAGTTCCCAGTACTTTTCCTTTCCCCTGTGTAATTACCTTAACAAGCTCCAGCTGTTTTTATTTCAGAAGGATTACTCCCTGATATACAGCTGCCTACCCCCTTCGTAAGTGCAGGTCTAAATGAGCTTTTTTCTGTTCCCTCACCACAATCCAGATTCTTTTGGGAGTTACCAGTACATTAACCATACCAGGAAGTACTTAATTTATTAAGCTACTGCTTTTCTTAATCTCAGTGGAGATATTTACTGATAAACAGCTACCTACGCAGCATGTTCATGTCGTTCCTAAATGAGCTTTTATCTCTCTCCCTCACCACAATCAGATTCTTTGGGAGTTACCAGTACAGTATCCATACCAGGAAGTACTTAATTTATTAAGCTACTGCTTTTCTTAATCTCAGTGGAGATATTTACTGATAAACAGCTACGTATGCAGCATGTTCCTGTCATTCCTAAATGAGCTTTTATCTCTCTCCCCTCACCACAAATCAGATTCTTCTGAGGAGTTCCCAGTACATTATCCTTTCCCCTGTGTAATTACCTTAACAAGCTCCAGCTGTTTTTATTCTCAGAAGGTTTACTCCCTGATATACAGCTGCCTACCCCCTTCGTAAGTGCAGGTCCTAAATGAGCTTTTTTCTCTGTTCCCTCACCACAATCCAGATTCTTTGGGGAGTTACCAGTACAGTAACCATACCAGGAAGTACTTAATTTATTAAGCTACTGCTTTTCTTAATCTCAGTGGAGATATTTACTGATAAACAGCTACCTACGCAGCATGTTCATGTCGTTCCTAAATGAGCTTTTATCTCTCTCCCTCACCACAAATCAGATTCTTCTGAGGAGTTCCCAGTACATTATCCTTTCCCCTGTGAATTACCTTAACAAGCTCCAGCTGTTTTTATTCTCAGAAGGTTTACTCCCTGATATACAGCTGCCTACCCCTTCGTAAGTGCAGGTCCTAAATGAGCTTTTTTCTCTGTTCCCTCACCACAATCAGATTTTTTGGGGAGTTACCAGTACAGTAACCATACCAGGAACGACTGAATTTATTAAGCTACTGCTTTTCTTACTCAGTGGAGATATTTACTGATAAACAC
>NW_025961032.1:0-50335 GCF_023159225.1 Perognathus longimembris pacificus
GGGCAGTCCCGGCCCCCTGTGAGGTCCTGACCTTCCTGCTGGGGTGTGGTGGGGGTAGGGTGATGTTGAGCAGGGTGGAAGAAGTCTAGCTAGCTAATTCTGAATGGACTTGCTGATCTCGGTTGTCTTGAGTCCGCTGGGCATTGGCCACTCAACCTTTGCTGCACATTGTTGTATTCCGAGAGCGAGATAATCCGTTGAGGCACAACTTAAGGTGGGAAGGAGTTTAATTTCCAAAGGGATATTATTTACAATGTAAAGCCCAGAACCAGAACCAGAGCCCCTCCACCTCCTGATGCTTGCCTGCGACTACCTTATCCTGGGTGAGTTACCCAGAACCCAGGCCTGAGACCTGTCTTGACCTGAACTCTGAACCTCCACTTTAATTTCTTTTATTTTCTGTTTTCTTTTTGTGGAGCAAGGGACAGTTTAGTGTCAACACAAAGCAGCCCCACAGTACTAGGAAGTTGAGCTTCATATTCCTAACCACGACCAGAACAACTGGACATTCTCATGTGGAGCTGAAAGGAAAAAAGGGAACGCCCCTGTATGCAAATCACAGGCAAATCTCATCCGCTGATAATCTCTGGTTTCCATTGACTGGATGGCCACCAAACGGCCTCATTCTACATAGCTAATTCTTTGCCTACAGAGGAGAGCCAATGGTGAGCTTGTAACTGGTGTTTCACTAGTTACTACTCTTCTTGAGTCTGTTTCACTAAAGAGAACGTGATACTAGACGAGCTTCAAGGAATAGTCCTGCGCCATTTCCAGGAGTCCTTCCCAGAATATGAAATCCTTAACCATGGGATCTAACATCAAAGTGTCCTTGTTAGGACACATGACCTTTTCCTTGAATGAGTTTTGTGCATCTGCTGTTGTATTTTCATCTTGAAGCTGCACTGGGAATGGGCCCTAGACATTTCACCTTGGTTAAAAGAGGAAAGATGTTAAGAAGTGGGCACACATATTAGCGAAAGGAAGGCAGTGCAGATTCTTCCTCTGACTCGGGTAAGGAGCAAAGCTTGGCTGGTTTCTCCATGCCACGATTTGCTCACCGACAGTTCCTGGGTGGAGTCCCGATTCACAACCAGCAGAGCCTTCTGGATTTAGAGACGGAGTGGGACAGAATCCGCAGCTCCTTGGGCACAGCTGGATGCTCTATCCTCAGATCAGCTTCTTGAGTAGCTAGGTGTACAAGTGTGAGACAGTGGCACCTGGCTTTCCATACCTTAAAGGGATCATATGTGGTTTTCTAGTTTGGGGAATATATCTGAACAGGGGTGCGATGGAGGAGAGAGGTAAAAATTGTGGCCTAAGACCAGCTCAGAGAAATGACTAAAGTATCCAACTTTCTGAAACTACTGACAACAAGGAAGAGACAATAGAGATAAAATGATCAAGTGCGTGTAGGGGTTTTTAGCTCCCCCCAAGCCCCCCTTCCCCCCCACCCCCCGCCGGGCTCCCTGACCTGCGGAAGAGATGGGGAAGGCACGCCCCCCCACCATACAAGCCAAGAAAGGCAAGGGGCCAACAGACCACCCCCACCAGCCCTCCCTCACCAGTGGACAATCAGACGCATATGGGAGTCAAGTCGGTGCAAGATCGTTTATTGGGGGGAACACGTGTAACTAATACAAGACACAGGAAGCCAATCGGGTCAAAGATCGGCAGGAAGGGGCGGGGGTGTAGCTGCACCTATCTAGGGACTGTAAGGGGCTGAAGGCCTGAGCATGTCTGGAGACCAACCCTTGAGGCGGCCTGATTTTTCATGACAGCCCACAGAACCGCCCCTCCAGGTTCACTGTCAGAGCCATCTTAGCCACACGTGGCCCCCGGGGCTGGGAAACAGGCGGGGCCAGCTAGTTGACTTCCTCTCCCCTGTGACCTGGGCGTGTCCCACACTGCTGAAACCTCTTGAGAACTTTGCAAAAGTAAGCAGGCCAGTTCTATTGAGTCAATCATGTGGACACCTTCAGCAGTTACTGAATCTGCAAGATCACGCCAAGATATTGTAGCCATGCAAACCTCTTCTAGTTCCATAGTGCACGTATAGAAGCACACTAAAATTCTAAATCAGACACGCCTTCTTCCAGATACAGCTGTCTTCAGTTGCTTTGCTGTTGCCTCTCTGCAACCTTACCGTGAGGATAGGGACGCAGTGAGATCAGGAGCCCAGAAGGAAGAAGTCAGAAAGCCCTTGGGGACAGGAATCTCCTTGCACTGCAACATTTCTCCAAGAACTGCTTCAGACGTACAAAGGAACCATCTGTCCTGGACTTGTGAGGCCTCAATTCTGGGAAGTAGTCCTCCTGAATGAGAAGTATCATCTTCCAGAACTGGACCTGGTACTGCTTCATGAGGGCATTCCCACCACCTCCAGAAGTCCAAAGGAGGGTGGCTGTCACATCTGCTAGAGGTTCCATGTTTAAGATTTGTGCTAACCAGCGCCAGCCATGATTTAAGCATGAGGGTGAGTTGCTTGTTGGTTTCCATAGGCCAGCGGAGCTGGATGATGGCCGCATACAGACGGATCATGCCAGACATGCGCTTCAGGAAGTTGTCCTGCGCTTCCATCTTGGAGTCTTTCACTTGGTAGCCAAGCATTCGCTGATAGTCCTCCAGAGCCATGCCCTCCTTGAAGCCGGGTAGAATGGAACCGAGAAGGGCACTTCTTATAGAGATGAGCGAGGATGAGGTTTCCCACTCTAGGGTGAAGCTCCCAGATCCCAGACGCCACCACTGCCATGGGGAACGCTGCTTCATGGTGAGAGGCCACCTCCACCTCGCCTTGTTTCACAAACTTCTCTGCCACTTTGTACTGAACCAAAGTCCAGAGCTTGTGGGTGAAGGGTGACTGACACAGAGCGCCCAGCAGACTGCACCGGCTCTCCAGAGAGCAGACCGTTGATCTTGTCAAAGACTTCCTGAGTTTCGAGCCTGCAATCGTGGAGATTTGGCTGACTGGGATAGTGGCGGCCTTGTGCAGGTCCATCTTTAGTTTCTTCATCTGACTGTCCTTGCTGCTGCTCAGGCCTTCGAAGGACAACACACACTGAGCAGAGGCCTCCTGCAGCTGTTGGTACCACTGCATGGTACTGTCTTCCCCGTTCACTTGGAGCTCTTCGTTCTGTGTCCCTCCTGGGTCCTGGCTGGGGACGGGGATGGGGTGGGGGCCCACGACCCCTGTTGCATCTGCCATTCTTGCAGCTTGAGTCGGGCCTCCTCTTCATCCTGCCGTTTCTTGTCTTCACAGGCCCTGGTCATTTCCCGGGCTAAGTTCCTGACAAGATCCCGCATTTCCTGCAAGGCTCGCTCAGCCTCAGCTTGGTTTTCTGCCGTGGGATAGCCGCTCTCTGATGCAGCACCAATGATCCCAGAGATCAGGCTGCAGAGCTGGTTGCCCCGGGTGCGGAAGGCAGCCAGGCCGCCCACCCGTAGGTCCCTGTGCTGCTGGTCAGAGGCGTCCAGCTGCTGGCTGAGCCGCAGCACCTCCTCCTGGAGGGCGAAAAGGCTCCGAAGCCGCACCTGGCCTTCCTCCTCGTGCAGCCGCTCCAGCTCTGCCTGTTTCCTGCGATGTCGCTCTGCCTCCCGAAGCTTCAGGTCGAGAATCTCGGCTCTGTGGCGATGCTCAGCTTTGAGCTTCTCCTGCTGGCTCAGGGCTTCTCTAGTATTCTTCTCCATGACTTCCCGCAAGTCCTGTAATTCTTTCTGTCGCTTCAGTGCTTGCTGTTCATCAAACCGTCTCAGCTGTTCACGCGCCATCTCTGAGAAGGCTCGCAACTTCCTCTCTTGCTCCTCCTGCCACATGATGGCTAGAGCGACAGCTCCTCAGACCCGGATCCACCTGAATTTCTCAGCACCACAGCCTCCTGGCGTCCAAACCTCCAGAGGCCTGGTTTGGCTCCGGCCCTCTCCTCTGGCTGGTCTGCTTGTCTCCGCACTGCTCCCTCGGCTGGCTGGCTGGCTGGCTGGTCACCTCCTTTCTCCTCCTCGTGCTCTTCTCTTCTCTCCTCCTTTTCCTCTGGAAGTCCTGCCCTTCTTATCTTGCCACCTAGGCAGTCTGAGGGTGGAGCTTCCGGTCCCCTCAAGGTGGGGCGGGATCTCCTCTTTCTTTCCCACTGGGGCGTGGCAATTACACCAATGTGGGGAGGGGCTTCTTCCCCTCAGGTTATTCCACACATCAGTGCTCATTTGCATGGTTAGCAAGTATTCCACAAAACTTGGTGTCTGTAATATGGAGGTCAGATATGGCCAGCACCATCATTAGCTGTTGAGGGGTGTCATGTTGACTCCATCTCAGTTAAAAAGAGCAGAAGCCCACTCCATCTTCGCTACGATATCCGCAGCCCTATGCAGGCAAGGTGAAACCTGTGCCCTCCCTTGAGTGGGTGATTCCACCTGCATCACATGAGCCCCGGCAAATCCATGCCCCAAGTCTGAACTCAAATGATAGGTTGCTTCAAACAGTTGCTATGAGGCACAGCGTACCTCCATTGGCCACCTGCATGTGACCTGGCATGCTCTGTAAGGGTTTAAGCTCACGGGCCACATTGTGTTTGCCTTTAGAACCCACCCTGAGTGTGGCTCGGGGCCCAAGGTTCCAGTTCCCGAGTCTAGGCTGCGGCCCTGGCCAGCCAATCTGCTCTTTCAGGTTGCTGGGCCGTGACCCTGTCTGGTCAGTATATTTTTTCCTTCCCCAGTAAACCCATCTTTTTACTTGAGACTGTCTCTCAGTGTCGGACTCTTGTAGGGATGGGGAATTTTCCCACACGCACACTCGGACCCCATTACAGTCTGGTCCCCTCCCTTGGGCAGACCCCATTACAATTACATTAGACATGGCTGTTGATGTGTTCTAGGAATGTATAGCCCATTGCCCAGGATTTTCCTCTTCAGTGGGTACCATGATATCATGGTACCACCACGTCACTACCTGGGAGTTATCGCTGCTCTTTATCTTCAGCACTGTTATGCTTGGAGCCACCTAATGGCCCTCATTCTAGATAGCTAATTCTTGGGGGCCTTGTCGGCTGGCAGCGTGCTGGCCCACCTGAATTCAGGTGAATGGTGGGGGCAGTCCCGGCCCCCTGTGAGGTCCTGACCTTCCTGCTGGGGTGTGGTGGGGGTAGGGTGATGTTGAGCAGGGTGGAAGAAGTCCTAGCTAGCTAATTCTGAATGGACTTGCTGATCTCGGTTGTCTTGAGTCCGCTGGGCATTGGCCACTCAACCTTTGCTGCACATTGTTGTATTCCGAGAGCGAGAATAATCCGTTGAGGCACAACTTAAGGTGGGAAGGAGTTTATTTCCAAAGGGATATTATTTACAATGTAAAGCCCAGAACCAGAACCAGAGCCACCTCCACCTCCTGATGCTTGCCTGCGACTACCTTATCCTGGGTGAGTTACCCAGAACCCAGGCCTGAGACCTGTCTTGACCTGAACTCTGAACCTCCACTTTAATTTCTTTTATTTTCTGTTTTCTTTTTGTGGAGCAAAGGGACAGTTTAGTGTACAACACAAAGCAGCCACAGTACTAGGAAGTTGAGCTTCATATTCCTAACCACGACACAGAACAACTGGACATTCTCATGTGGAGCTGAAAGGAAAAAAGGGAACGCCCCTGTATGCAAATTCACAGGCAAATCTCATCCGCTTGATAATCTCTGGTTTCCATTGACTGGATGGCCACCAAACGGCCCTCATTCTACATAGCTAATTCTTTGCCTACAGAGGAGAGCCAATGGTGAGCTTGTAACTGGTGTTTCACTAGTTACTTACTCTTCTTGAGTCTGTTTCACTAAAGAGAACGTGATACTAGACGAGCTTCAAGGAATAGTCCTGCGCCATTTCCAGGAGTCCTTCCCAGAATATGAAATCCTTAACCATGGGATCTAACATCAAAGTGTCCTTGTTAGGACACATGACCTTTTCCTTGAATGAGTTTTGTGCATCTGCTGTTGTATTTTCATCTTGAAGCTGCACTGGGAATGGGCCCTAGACATTTCACCTTGGTTAAAAGAGGAAAGATGTTAAGAAGTGGGCACACATATTAGCGAAAGGAAGGCAGTGCAGATTCTTCCTCTGACTCGGGTAAGGAGCAAAGCTTTGCGTGGTTTCTCCATGCCACGATTTGCTCACCGACAGTTCCTGGGTGGAGTCCAGATTCACAACCAGCAGAGCCTTCTGGATTTTAGAGACGGAGTGGGACAGAATCCGCAGCTCCCTTGGGCACAGCTGGATGCTCTATCCTCAGATCAGCTTCTTGAGTAGCTAGGTGTACAAGTGTGAGACAGTGGCACCTGGCTTTCCATACCTTAAAGGGGATCTTATGTGGTTTTCTAGTTTGGGGAATATATCTGAACAGGGGTGCGATGGAGGGAGAGAGGTAAAAATTGTGGCCTAAGACCAGCTCAGAGAAATGACTAAAGTATCCAACTTTCTGAAACATACTGGACAACAAGGAAGAGACAATAGAGATAAAAATGATCAAGTGCGTGTAGGGGTTTTTAGCTCCCCCCAAGCCCCCCTTCCCCCCCACCCCCCGCCGGGCTCCCCTGACCTGCGGAAGAGATGGGGAAGGCACGCCCCCCCACCATACAAGCCAAGAAAGGCAAGGGCCAACAGACCACCCCCACCCAGCCCTCCCTCACCAGTGGACAATCAGACGCATATGGGAGTCAAGTCGGTGCAAGATCTCGTTTATTGGGGGGAACACGTGTAACTAATACAAGACACAGGAGCCAATCGGGTCAAAGATCGGCAGGAAGGGGCGGGGTGTAGCTGCACCTATCTAGGGACTGTAAGGGGAGGCCTGAGCATGTCTGGAGACCAACCCTTGAGGCGGCCTGATTTTTCATGACAGCCCACAGAACCGCCCCTCCAGGTTCACTGTCAGATGCCATCTTAGCCACACGTGGCCCCGGGGCTGGGAAACAGGCGGGGCCAGCTAGTTGACTTCCTCTCCCCTGTGACCTGGGCGTGTCCCACACTGCTCAAACCTCTTGAGAACTTTTGCAAAAGTAAGCAAGGCCAGTTCTATTGAGTCAATCATGTGGACACCTTCAGCAGTTACTGAATCTGCAAAGATACAGCCAAGATATTGTAGCCCATGCAAACCTCTTCTAGTTCCATAGTGCAGGTATAGAAGCACACTAAAATTCTAAATCAGACACGCCTTCTTCCAGATACAGCTGTCTTCAGTTGCTTTGCTGTTGCCTCTCTGCAACCTTACGGTGAGGATAGGGACGCAGTGAGATCAGGAGCCCCAGAAGGAAGAAGTCAGAAAGCCCTTGGGGACAGGAATCTCCTTGCACTGCAAACATTTCTCCAAGAACTGCTTCAGACGTACAAAGGAACCCATCTGTCCTGGACTTGTGATGGCCTCAATTCTGGGGAAGTAGTCCTCCTGAATGAGAAGTATCATCTTCCAGAACTGGACCTGGTACTGCTTCATGAGGGCATTCCCACACACCTCCAAGAAGTCCAAAAGGAGGGTGGCTGTCACATCTGCTAGAGGTTCCATGTTTAAGATTTGTGCTAACCAGCGCCAGCCATGATTTAAGCCATGAGGGTGAGTTGCTTGTTGGTTTCCATATGGCCAGCGGAGCTGGATGATGGCCGCATACAGACGGATCATGCCAGACATGCGCTTCAGGAAGTTGTCCTGCGCTTCCATCTTGGAGTCTTTCACTTGGTAGCCAAGCATTCGCTGATAGTCCTCCAGAGCCATGCCCTCCTTGAAAGCAGGGTAGAATGGAACCGAGAAAGGGCACTTCTTATAGAGATGAGCGAGGATGAGGTTTCCCACTCTAGGGTGAAGCTCCCAGATCCCAGACGCCACCACTGCCATGGGGAACGCTGCTTCATGGTGAGAGGCCACCTCCACCTCGCCTTGTTTCACAAACTTCTCTGCCACTTTGTACTGAACAAAGTCCAGAGCTTGTGGGTGAAGGGTGACTGACACAGAGCGCCCAGCAGACTGCACCGGCTCTCCAGAGAGCAGACCGTTGATCTTGTCAAAGACTTCCTTGAGTTTCGAGCCTGCAATCGTGGAGATTTGGCTGACTGGGATAGTGGCGGCCTTGTGCAGGTCCATCTTTAGTTTCTTCATCTGACTGTCCTTGCTGCTGCTCAGGCCTTCAAAGGACAACACACACTGAGCAGAGGCCTCCTGCAGCTGTTGGTACCACTGCATGGTACTGTCTTCCCCGTTCACTTGGAGCTCTTCGTTCTGTGTCCCTCCTGGGTCCTGGCTGGGGACCGGGGATGGGGTGGGGGCCCACGACCCCTGTTGCATCTGCCATTCTTGCAGCTTGAGTCGGGCCTCCTCTTCATCCTGCCGTTTCTTGTCTTCACAGGCCCTGGTCATTTCCCGGGCTAAGTTCCTGACAAGATCCCGCATTTCCTGCAAGGCTCGCTCAGCCTCAGCTTGGTTTTCTGCCGTGGGATAGCCGCTCTCTGATGCAGCACCAATGATCCCAGGGATCAGGCTGCAGAGCTGGTTGCGCCGGGTGCGGAAGGCAGCCAGGCCGCCCACCCGTAGGTCCCTGTGCTGCTGGTCAGAGGCGTCCAGCTGCTGGCTGAGCCGCAGCACCTCCTCCTGGAGGGCGAAAAGGCTCCGAAGCCGCACCTGGCCTTCCTCCTCGTGCAGCCGCTCCAGCTCTGCCTGTTTCCTGCGATGTCGCTCTGCCTCCCGAAGCTTCAGGTCGAGAATCTCGGCTCTGTGGCGATGCTCAGCTTTGAGCTTCTCCTGCTGGCTCAGGGCTTCTCTAGTATTCTTCTCCATGACTTCCCGCAAGTCCTGTAATTCTTTCTGTCGCTTCAGTGCTTGCTGTTCATCAAACCGTCTCAGCTGTTCACGCGCCATCTCTGAGAAGGCTCGCAACTTCCTCTCTTGCTCCTCCTGCCACATGATGGCTAGAGCGACAGCTCCTCAGACCCGGATCCACCTGAATTTCTCAGCACCACAGCCTCCTGGCGTCCAAACCTCCAGAGGCCTGGTTTGGCTCCGGCCCTCTCCTCTGGCTGGTCTGCTTGTCTCCGCACTGCTCCCTCGGCTGGCTGGCTGGCTGGCTGGTCACCTCCTTTCTCCTCCTCGTGCTCTTCTCTTCTCTCCTCCTTTTCCTCTGGAAGTCCTGCCCTTCTTATCTTGCCACCTAGGCAGTCTGAGGGTGGAGCTTCCGGTCCCCTCAAGGTGGGGCGGGATCTCCTCTTTCTTTCCCACTGGGGCGTGGCAATTACACCAATGTGGGGAGGGGCTTCTTCCCCTCAGGTTATTCCACACATCAGTGCTCATTTGCATGGTTAGCAAGTATTCCACAAAACTTGGTGTCTGTAATATGGAGGTCAGATATGGCCAGCACCATCATTAGCTGTTGAGGGGTGTCATGTTGACTCCATCTCAGTTAAAAAGAGCAGAAGCCCACTCCATCTTCGCTACGATATCCGCAGCCCTATGCAGGCAAGGTGAAACCTGTGCCCTCCCTTGAGTGGGTGATTCCACCTGCATCACATGAGCCCCGGCAAATCCATGCCCCAAGTCTGAACTCAAATGATAGGTTGCTTCAAACAGTTGCTATGAGGCACAGCGTACCTCCATTGGCCACCTGCATGTGACCTGGCATGCTCTGTAAGGGTTTAAGCTCACGGGCCACATTGTGTTTGCCTTTAGAACCCACCCTGAGTGTGGCTCGGGGCCCAAGGTTCCAGTTCCCGAGTCTAGGCTGCGGCCCTGGCCAGCCAATCTGCTCTTTCAGGTTGCTGGGCCGTGACCCTGTCTGGTCAGTATATTTTTTCCTTCCCCAGTAAACCCATCTTTTTACTTGAGACTGTCTCTCAGTGTCGGACTCTTGTAGGGATGGGGAATTTTCCCACACGCACACTCGGACCCCATTACAGTCTGGTCCCCTCCCTTGGGCAGACCCCATTACAATTACATTAGACATGGCTGTTGATGTGTTCTAGGAATGTATAGCCCATTGCCCAGGATTTTCCTCTTCAGTGGGTACCATGATATCATGGTACCACCACGTCACTACCTGGGAGTTATCGCTGCTCTTTATCTTCAGCACTGTTATGCTTGGAGCCACCTAATGGCCCTCATTCTAGATAGCTAATTCTTGGGGGCCTTGTCGGCTGGCAGCGTGCTGGCCCACCTGAATTCAGGTGAATGGTGGGGGCAGTCCCGGCCCCCTGTGAGGTCCTGACCTTCCTGCTGGGGTGTGGTGGGGGTAGGGTGATGTTGAGCAGGGTGGAAGAAGTCCTAGCTAGCTAATTCTGAATGGACTTGCTGATCTCGGTTGTCTTGAGTCCGCTGGGCATTGGCCACTCAACCTTTGCTGCACATTGTTGTATTCCGAGAGCGAGAATAATCCGTTGAGGCACAACTTAAGGTGGGAAGGAGTTTTATTTCCAAAGGGATATTATTTACAATGTAAAGCCCAGAACCAGAACCAGAGCCACCTCCACCTCCTGATGCTTGCCTGCGACTACCTTATCCTGGGTGAGTTACCCAGAACCCAGGCCTGAGACCTGTCTTGACCTGAACTCTGAACCTCCACTTTAATTTCTTTTATTTTCTGTTTTCTTTTTGTGGAGCAAAGGGACAGTTTAGTGTACAACACAAAGCAGCCACAGTACTAGGAAGTTGAGCTTCATATTCCTAACCACGACACAGAACAACTGGACATTCTCATGTGGAGCTGAAAGGAAAAAAGGGAACGCCCCTGTATGCAAATTCACAGGCAAATCTCATCCGCTTGATAATCTCTGGTTTCCATTGACTGGATGGCCACCAAACGGCCCTCATTCTACATAGCTAATTCTTTGCCTACAGAGGAGAGCCAATGGTGAGCTTGTAACTGGTGTTTCACTAGTTACTTACTCTTCTTGAGTCTGTTTCACTAAAGAGAACGTGATACTAGACGAGCTTCAAGGAATAGTCCTGCGCCATTTCCAGGAGTCCTTCCCAGAATATGAAATCCTTAACCATGGGATCTAACATCAAAGTGTCCTTGTTAGGACACATGACCTTTTCCTTGAATGAGTTTTGTGCATCTGCTGTTGTATTTTCATCTTGAAGCTGCACTGGGAATGGGCCCTAGACATTTCACCTTGGTTAAAAGAGGAAAGATGTTAAGAAGTGGGCACACATATTAGCGAAAGGAAGGCAGTGCAGATTCTTCCTCTGACTCGGGTAAGGAGCAAAGCTTTGCGTGGTTTCTCCATGCCACGATTTGCTCACCGACAGTTCCTGGGTGGAGTCCAGATTCACAACCAGCAGAGCCTTCTGGATTTTAGAGACGGAGTGGGACAGAATCCGCAGCTCCCTTGGGCACAGCTGGATGCTCTATCCTCAGATCAGCTTCTTGAGTAGCTAGGTGTACAAGTGTGAGACAGTGGCACCTGGCTTTCCATACCTTAAAGGGGATCTTATGTGGTTTTCTAGTTTGGGGAATATATCTGAACAGGGGTGCGATGGAGGGAGAGAGGTAAAAATTGTGGCCTAAGACCAGCTCAGAGAAATGACTAAAGTATCCAACTTTCTGAAACATACTGGACAACAAGGAAGAGACAATAGAGATAAAAATGATCAAGTGCGTGTAGGGGTTTTTAGCTCCCCCCAAGCCCCCCTTTCCCCCCCACCCCCCGCCGGGCTCCCCTGACCTGCGGAAGAGATGGGGAAGGCACGCCCCCCCACCATACAAGCCAAGAAAGGCAAGGGCCAACAGACCACCCCCACCCAGCCCTCCCTCACCAGTGGACAATCAGACGCATATGGGAGTCAAGTCGGTGCAAGATCTCGTTTATTGGGGGGAACACGTGTAACTAATACAAGACACAGGAGCCAATCGGGTCAAAGATCGGCAGGAAGGGGCGGGGTGTAGCTGCACCTATCTAGGGACTGTAAGGGGAGGCCTGAGCATGTCTGGAGACCAACCCTTGAGGCGGCCTGATTTTTCATGACAGCCCACAGAACCGCCCCTCCAGGTTCACTGTCAGATGCCATCTTAGCCACACGTGGCCCCGGGGCTGGGAAACAGGCGGGGCCAGCTAGTTGACTTCCTCTCCCCTGTGACCTGGGCGTGTCCCACACTGCTCAAACCTCTTGAGAACTTTTGCAAAAGTAAGCAAGGCCAGTTCTATTGAGTCAATCATGTGGACACCTTCAGCAGTTACTGAATCTGCAAAGATACAGCCAAGATATTGTAGCCCATGCAAACCTCTTCTAGTTCCATAGTGCAGGTATAGAAGCACACTAAAATTCTAAATCAGACACGCCTTCTTCCAGATACAGCTGTCTTCAGTTGCTTTGCTGTTGCCTCTCTGCAACCTTACGGTGAGGATAGGGACGCAGTGAGATCAGGAGCCCCAGAAGGAAGAAGTCAGAAAGCCCTTGGGGACAGGAATCTCCTTGCACTGCAAACATTTCTCCAAGAACTGCTTCAGACGTACAAAGGAACCCATCTGTCCTGGACTTGTGATGGCCTCAATTCTGGGGAAGTAGTCCTCCTGAATGAGAAGTATCATCTTCCAGAACTGGACCTGGTACTGCTTCATGAGGGCATTCCCACACACCTCCAAGAAGTCCAAAAGGAGGGTGGCTGTCACATCTGCTAGAGGTTCCATGTTTAAGATTTGTGCTAACCAGCGCCAGCCATGATTTAAGCCATGAGGGTGAGTTGCTTGTTGGTTTCCATATGGCCAGCGGAGCTGGATGATGGCCGCATACAGACGGATCATGCCAGACATGCGCTTCAGGAAGTTGTCCTGCGCTTCCATCTTGGAGTCTTTCACTTGGTAGCCAAGCATTCGCTGATAGTCCTCCAGAGCCATGCCCTCCTTGAAAGCAGGGTAGAATGGAACCGAGAAAGGGCACTTCTTATAGAGATGAGCGAGGATGAGGTTTCCCACTCTAGGGTGAAGCTCCCAGATCCCAGACGCCACCACTGCCATGGGGAACGCTGCTTCATGGTGAGAGGCCACCTCCACCTCGCCTTGTTTCACAAACTTCTCTGCCACTTTGTACTGAACAAAGTCCAGAGCTTGTGGGTGAAGGGTGACTGACACAGAGCGCCCAGCAGACTGCACCGGCTCTCCAGAGAGCAGACCGTTGATCTTGTCAAAGACTTCCTTGAGTTTCGAGCCTGCAATCGTGGAGATTTGGCTGACTGGGATAGTGGCGGCCTTGTGCAGGTCCATCTTTAGTTTCTTCATCTGACTGTCCTTGCTGCTGCTCAGGCCTTCAAAGGACAACACACACTGAGCAGAGGCCTCCTGCAGCTGTTGGTACCACTGCATGGTACTGTCTTCCCCGTTCACTTGGAGCTCTTCGTTCTGTGTCCCTCCTGGGTCCTGGCTGGGGACCGGGGATGGGGTGGGGGCCCACGACCCCTGTTGCATCTGCCATTCTTGCAGCTTGAGTCGGGCCTCCTCTTCATCCTGCCGTTTCTTGTCTTCACAGGCCCTGGTCATTTCCCGGGCTAAGTTCCTGACAAGATCCCGCATTTCCTGCAAGGCTCGCTCAGCCTCAGCTTGGTTTTCTGCCGTGGGATAGCCGCTCTGTGATGCAGCACCAATGATCCCAGAGATCAGGCTGCAGAGCTGGTTGCCCCGGGTGCGGAAGGCAGCCAGGCCGCCCACCCGTAGGTCCCTGTGCTGCTGGTCAGAGGCGTCCAGCTGCTGGCTGAGCCGCAGCACCTCCTCCTGGAGGGCGAAAAGGCTCCGAAGCCGCACCTGGCCTTCCTCCTCGTGCAGCCGCTCCAGCTCTGCCTGTTTCCTGCGATGTCGCTCTGCCTCCCGAAGCTTCAGGTCGAGAATCTCGGCTCTGTGGCGATGCTCAGCTTTGAGCTTCTCCTGGTGGCTCAGGGCTTCTCTAGTATTCTTCTCCATGACTTCCCGCAAGTCCTGTAATTCTTTCTGTCGCTTCAGTGCTTGCTGTTCATCAAACCGTCTCAGCTGTTCACGCGCCATCTCTGAGAAGGCTCGCAACTTCCTCTCTTGCTCCTCCTGCCACATGATGGCTAGAGCGACAGCTCCTCGGACCCGGATCCACCTGAATTTCTCAGCACCACAGCCTCCTGGCGTCCAAACCTCCAGAGGCCTGGTTTGGCTCCGGCCCTCTCCTCTGGCTGGTCTGCTTGTCTCCGCACTGCTCCCTCGGCTGGCTGGCTGGCTGGCTGGTCACCTCCTTTCTCCTCCTCGTGCTCTTCTCTTCTCTCCTCCTTTTCCTCTGGAAGTCCTGCCCTTCTTATCTTGCCACCTAGGCAGTCTGAGGGTGGGGCTTCCGGTCCCCTCAAGGTGGGGCGGGATCTCCTCTTTCTTTCCCACTGGGGCGTGGCAATTACACCAATGTGGGGAGGGGCTTCTTCCCCTCAGGTTATTCCACACATCAGTGCTCATTTGCATGGTTAGCAAGTATTCCACAAAACTTGATGTCTGTAATATGGAGGTCAGATATGGCCAGCACCATCATTAGCTGTTGAGGGGTGTCATGTTGACTCCATCTCAGTTAAAAAGAGCAGAAGCCCACTCCATCTTCGCTAAGATATCCGCAGCCCTATGCAGGCAAGGTGAAACCTGTGCCCTCCCTTGAGTGGGTGATTCCACCTGCATCACATGAGCCCCGGCAAATCCATGCCCCAAGTCTGAACTCAAATGATAGGTTGCTTCAAACAGTTGCTATGAGGCACAGCGTACCTCCATTGGCCACCTGCATGTGACCTGGCATGCTCTGTAAGGGTTTAAGCTCACGGGCCACATTGTGTTTGCCTTTAGAACCCACCCTGAGTGTGGCTCGGGGCCCAAGGTTCCAGTTCCCGAGTCTAGGCTGCGGCCCTGGCCAGCCAATCTGCTCTTTCAGGTTGCTGGGCCGTGACCCTGTCTGGTCAGTATATTTTTTCCTTCCCCAGTAAACCCATCTTTTTACTTGAGACTGTCTCTCAGTGTCGGACTCTTGTAGGGATGGGGAATTTTCCCACACGCACACTCGGACCCCATTACAGTCTGGTCCCCTCCCTTGGGCAGACCCCATTACAATTACATTAGACATGGCTGTTGATGTGTTCTAGGAATGTATAGCCCATTGCCCAGGATTTTCCTCTTCAGTGGGTACCATGATATCATGGTACCACCACGTCACTACCTGGGAGTTATCGCTGCTCTTTATCTTCAGCACTGTTATGCTTGGAGCCACCTAATGGCCCTCATTCTAGATAGCTAATTCTTGGGGGCCTTGTCGGCTGGCAGCGTGCTGGCCCACCTGAATTCAGGTGAATGGTGGGGGCAGTCCCGGCCCCCTGTGAGGTCCTGACCTTCCTGCTGGGGTGTGGTGGGGGTAGGGTGATGTTGAGCAGGGTGGAAGAAGTCCTAGCTAGCTAATTCTGAATGGACTTGCTGATCTCGGTTGTCTTGAGTCCGCTGGGCATTGGCCACTCAACCTTTGCTGCACATTGTTGTATTCCGAGAGCGAGAATAATCCGTTGAGGCACAACTTAAGGTGGGAAGGAGTTTTATTTCCAAAGGGATATTATTTACAATGTAAAGCCCAGAACCAGAACCAGAGCCACCTCCACCTCCTGATGCTTGCCTGCGACTACCTTATCCTGGGTGAGTTACCCAGAACCCAGGCCTGAGACCTGTCTTGACCTGAACTCTGAACCTCCACTTTAATTTCTTTTATTTTCTGTTTTCTTTTTGTGGAGCAAAGGGACAGTTTAGTGTACAACACAAAGCAGCCACAGTACTAGGAAGTTGAGCTTCATATTCCTAACCACGACACAGAACAACTGGACATTCTCATGTGGAGCTGAAAGGAAAAAAGGGAACGCCCCTGTATGCAAATTCACAGGCAAATCTCATCCGCTTGATAATCTCTGGTTTCCATTGACTGGATGGCCACCAAACGGCCCTCATTCTACATAGCTAATTCTTTGCCTACAGAGGAGAGCCAATGGTGAGCTTGTAACTGGTGTTTCACTAGTTACTTACTCTTCTTGAGTCTGTTTCACTAAAGAGAACGTGATACTAGACGAGCTTCAAGGAATAGTCCTGCGCCATTTCCAGGAGTCCTTCCCAGAATATGAAATCCTTAACCATGGGATCTAACATCAAAGTGTCCTTGTTAGGACACATGACCTTTTCCTTGAATGAGTTTTGTGCATCTGCTGTTGTATTTTCATCTTGAAGCTGCACTGGGAATGGGCCCTAGACATTTCACCTTGGTTAAAAGAGGAAAGATGTTAAGAAGTGGGCACACATATTAGCGAAAGGAAGGCAGTGCAGATTCTTCCTCTGACTCGGGTAAGGAGCAAAGCTTTGCGTGGTTTCTCCATGCCACGATTTGCTCACCGACAGTTCCTGGGTGGAGTCCAGATTCACAACCAGCAGAGCCTTCTGGATTTTAGAGACGGAGTGGGACAGAATCCGCAGCTCCCTTGGGCACAGCTGGATGCTCTATCCTCAGATCAGCTTCTTGAGTAGCTAGGTGTACAAGTGTGAGACAGTGGCACCTGGCTTTCCATACCTTAAAGGGGATCTTATGTGGTTTTCTAGTTTGGGGAATATATCTGAACAGGGGTGCGATGGAGGGAGAGAGGTAAAAATTGTGGCCTAAGACCAGCTCAGAGAAATGACTAAAGTATCCAACTTTCTGAAACATACTGGACAACAAGGAAGAGACAATAGAGATAAAAATGATCAACTGCGTGTAGGGGTTTTTAGCTCCCCCCAAGCCCCCCTTTCCCCCCACCCCCCGGCGGGCTCCCCTGACCTGCGGAAGAGATGGGGAAGGCACGCCCCCCCACCATACAAGCCAAGAAAGGCAAGGGCCAACAGACCACCCCCACCCAGCCCTCCCTCACCAGTGGACAATCAGACGCATATGGGAGTCAAGTCGGTGCAAGATCTCGTTTATTGGGGGGAACACGTGTAACTAATACAAGACACAGGAGCCAATCGGGTCAAAGATCGGCAGGAAGGGGCGGGGTGTAGCTGCACCTATCTAGGGACTGTAAGGGGAGGCCTGAGCATGTCTGGAGACCAACCCTTGAGGCGGCCTGATTTTTCATGACAGCCCACAGAACCGCCCCTCCAGGTTCACTGTCAGATGCCATCTTAGCCACACGTGGCCCCGGGGCTGGGAAACAGGCGGGGCCAGCTAGTTGACTTCCTCTCCCCTGTGACCAGGGCGTGTCCCACACTGCTGAAACCTCTTGAGAACTTTTGCAAAAGTAAGCAAGGCCAGTTCTATTGAGTCAATCATGTGGACACCTTCAGCAGTTACTGAATCTGCAAAGATACAGCCAAGATATTGTAGCCCATGCAAACCTCTTCTAGTTCCATAGTGCAGGTATAGAAGCACACTAAAATTCTAAATCAGACACGCCTTCTTCCAGATACAGCTGTCTTCAGTTGCTTTGCTGTTGCCTCTCTGCAACCTTACGGTGAGGATAGGGACGCAGTGAGATCAGGAGCCCCAGAAGGAAGAAGTCAGAAAGCCCTTGGGGACAGGAATCTCCTTGCACTGCAAACATTTCTCCAAGAACTGCTTCAGACGTACAAAGGAACCCATCTGTCCTGGACTTGTGATGGCCTCAATTCTGGGGAAGTAGTCCTCCTGAATGAGAAGTATCATCTTCCAGAACTGGACCTGGTACTGCTTCATGAGGGCATTCCCACACACCTCCAAGAAGTCCAAAAGGAGGGTGGCTGTCACATCTGCTAGAGGTTCCATGTTTAAGATTTGTGCTAACCAGCGCCAGCCATGATTTAAGCCATGAGGGTGAGTTGCTTGTTGGTTTCCATATGGCCAGCGGAGCTGGATGATGGCCGCATACAGACGGATCATGCCAGACATGCGCTTCAGGAAGTTGTCCTGCGCTTCCATCTTGGAGTCTTTCACTTGGTAGCCAAGCATTCGCTGATAGTCCTCCAGAGCCATGCCCTCCTTGAAAGCAGGGTAGAATGGAACCGAGAAAGGGCACTTCTTATAGAGATGAGCGAGGATGAGGTTTCCCACTCTAGGGTGAAGCTCCCAGATCCCAGACGCCACCACTGCCATGGGGAACGCTGCTTCATGGTGAGAGGCCACCTCCACCTCGCCTTGTTTCACAAACTTCTCTGCCACTTTGTACTGAACAAAGTCCAGAGCTTGTGGGTGAAGGGTGACTGACACAGAGCGCCCAGCAGACTGCACCGGCTCTCCAGAGAGCAGACTGTTGATCTTGTCAAAGACTTCCTTGAGTTTCGAGCCTGCAATCGTGGAGATTTGGCTGACTGGGATAGTGGCGGCCTTGTGCAGGTCCATCTTTAGTTTCTTCATCTGACTGTCCTTGCTGCTGCTCAGGCCTTCAAAGGACAACACACACTGAGCAGAGGCCTCCTGCAGCTGTTGGTACCACTGCATGGTACTGTCTTCCCCGTTCACTTGGAGCTCTTCGTTCTGTGTCCCTCCTGGGTCCTGGCTGGGGACCGGGGATGGGGTGGGGGCCCACGACCCCTGTTGCATCTGCCATTCTTGCAGCTTGAGTCGGGCCTCCTCTTCATCCTGCCGTTTCTTGTCTTCACAGGCCCTGGTCATTTCCCGGGCTAAGTTCCTGACAAGATCCCGCATTTCCTGCAAGGCTCGCTCAGCCTCAGCTTGGTTTTCTGCCGTGGGATAGCCGCTCTGTGATGCAGCACCAATGATCCCAGAGATCAGGCTGCAGAGCTGGTTGCCCCGGGTGCGGAAGGCAGCCAGGCCGCCCACCCGTAGGTCCCTGTGCTGCTGGTCAGAGGCGTCCAGCTGCTGGCTGAGCCGCAGCACCTCCTCCTGGAGGGCGAAAAGGCTCCGAAGCCGCACCTGGCCTTCCTCCTCGTGCAGCCGCTCCAGCTCTGCCTGTTTCCTGCGATGTCGCTCTGCCTCCCGAAGCTTCAGGTCGAGAATCTCGGCTCTGTGGCGATGCTCAGCTTTGAGCTTCTCCTGCTGGCTCAGGGCTTCTCTAGTATTCTTCTCCATGACTTCCCGCAAGTCCTGTAATTCTTTCTGTCGCTTCAGTGCTTGCTGTTCATCAAACCGTCTCAGCTGTTCACGCGCCATCTCTGAGAAGGCTCGCAACTTCCTCTCTTGCTCCTCCTGCCACATGATGGCTAGAGCGACAGCTCCTCGGACCCGGATCCACCTGAATTTCTCAGCACCACAGCCTCCTGGCGTCCAAACCTCCAGAGGCCTGGTTTGGCTCCGGCCCTCTCCTCTGGCTGGTCTGCTTGTCTCCGCACTGCTCCCTCGGCTGGCTGGCTGGCTGGCTGGTCACCTCCTTTCTCCTCCTCGTGCTCTTCTCTTCTCTCCTCCTTTTCCTCTGGAAGTCCTGCCCTTCTTATCTTGCCACCTAGGCAGTCTGAGGGTGGGGCTTCCGGTCCCCTCAAGGTGGGGCGGGATCTCCTCTTTCTTTCCCACTGGGGCGTGGCAATTACACCAATGTGGGGAGGGGCTTCTTCCCCTCAGGTTATTCCACACATCAGTGCTCATTTGCATGGTTAGCAAGTATTCCACAAAACTTGATGTCTGTAATATGGAGGTCAGATATGGCCAGCACCATCATTAGCTGTTGAGGGGTGTCATGTTGACTCCATCTCAGTTAAAAAGAGCAGAAGCCCACTCCATCTTCGCTAAGATATCCGCAGCCCTATGCAGGCAAGGTGAAACCTGTGCCCTCCCTTGAGTGGGTGATTCCACCTGCATCACATGAGCCCCGGCAAATCCATGCCCCAAGTCTGAACTCAAATGATAGGTTGCTTCAAACAGTTGCTATGAGGCACAGCGTACCTCCATTGGCCACCTGCATGTGACCTGGCATGCTCTGTAAGGGTTTAAGCTCACGGGCCACATTGTGTTTGCCTTTAGAACCCACCCTGAGTGTGGCTCGGGGCCCAAGGTTCCAGTTCCCGAGTCTAGGCTGCGGCCCTGGCCAGCCAATCTGCTCTTTCAGGTTGCTGGGCCGTGACCCTGTCTGGTCAGTATATTTTTTCCTTCCCCAGTAAACCCATCTTTTTACTTGAGACTGTCTCTCAGTGTCGGACTCTTGTAGGGATGGGGAATTTTCCCACACGCACACTCGGACCCCATTACAGTCTGGTCCCCTCCCTTGGGCAGACCCCATTACAATTACATTAGACATGGCTGTTGATGTGTTCTAGGAATGTATAGCCCATTGCCCAGGATTTTCCTCTTCAGTGGGTACCATGATATCATGGTACCACCACGTCACTACCTGGGAGTTATCGCTGCTCTTTATCTTCAGCACTGTTATGCTTGGAGCCACCTAATGGCCCTCATTCTAGATAGCTAATTCTTGGGGGCCTTGTCGGCTGGCAGCGTGCTGGCCCACCTGAATTCAGGTGAATGGTGGGGGCAGTCCCGGCCCCCTGTGAGGTCCTGACCTTCCTGCTGGGGTGTGGTGGGGGTAGGGTGATGTTGAGCAGGGTGGAAGAAGTCCTAGCTAGCTAATTCTGAATGGACTTGCTGATCTCGGTTGTCTTGAGTCCGCTGGGCATTGGCCACTCAACCTTTGCTGCACATTGTTGTATTCCGAGAGCGAGAATAATCCGTTGAGGCACAACTTAAGGTGGGAAGGAGTTTTATTTCCAAAGGGATATTATTTACAATGTAAAGCCCAGAACCAGAACCAGAGCCACCTCCACCTCCTGATGCTTGCCTGCGACTACCTTATCCTGGGTGAGTTACCCAGAACCCAGGCCTGAGACCTGTCTTGACCTGAACTCTGAACCTCCACTTTAATTTCTTTTATTTTCTGTTTTCTTTTTGTGGAGCAAAGGGACAGTTTAGTGTACAACACAAAGCAGCCACAGTACTAGGAAGTTGAGCTTCATATTCCTAACCACGACACAGAACAACTGGACATTCTCATGTGGAGCTGAAAGGAAAAAAGGGAACGCCCCTGTATGCAAATTCACAGGCAAATCTCATCCGCTTGATAATCTCTGGTTTCCATTGACTGGATGGCCACCAAACGGCCCTCATTCTACATAGCTAATTCTTTGCCTACAGAGGAGAGCCAATGGTGAGCTTGTAACTGGTGTTTCACTAGTTACTTACTCTTCTTGAGTCTGTTTCACTAAAGAGAACGTGATACTAGACGAGCTTCAAGGAATAGTCCTGCGCCATTTCCAGGAGTCCTTCCCAGAATATGAAATCCTTAACCATGGGATCTAACATCAAAGTGTCCTTGTTAGGACACATGACCTTTTCCTTGAATGAGTTTTGTGCATCTGCTGTTGTATTTTCATCTTGAAGCTGCACTGGGAATGGGCCCTAGACATTTCACCTTGGTTAAAAGAGGAAAGATGTTAAGAAGTGGGCACACATATTAGCGAAAGGAAGGCAGTGCAGATTCTTCCTCTGACTCGGGTAAGGAGCAAAGCTTTGCGTGGTTTCTCCATGCCACGATTTGCTCACCGACAGTTCCTGGGTGGAGTCCAGATTCACAACCAGCAGAGCCTTCTGGATTTTAGAGACGGAGTGGGACAGAATCCGCAGCTCCCTTGGGCACAGCTGGATGCTCTATCCTCAGATCAGCTTCTTGAGTAGCTAGGTGTACAAGTGTGAGACAGTGGCACCTGGCTTTCCATACCTTAAAGGGGATCTTATGTGGTTTTCTAGTTTGGGGAATATATCTGAACAGGGGTGCGATGGAGGGAGAGAGGTAAAAATTGTGGCCTAAGACCAGCTCAGAGAAATGACTAAAGTATCCAACTTTCTGAAACATACTGGACAACAAGGAAGAGACAATAGAGATAAAAATGATCAACTGCGTGTAGGGGTTTTTAGCTCCCCCCAAGCCCCCCTTTCCCCCCACCCCCCGGCGGGCTCCCCTGACCTGCGGAAGAGATGGGGAAGGCACGCCCCCCCACCATACAAGCCAAGAAAGGCAAGGGCCAACAGACCACCCCCACCCAGCCCTCCCTCACCAGTGGACAATCAGACGCATATGGGAGTCAAGTCGGTGCAAGATCTCGTTTATTGGGGGGAACACGTGTAACTAATACAAGACACAGGAGCCAATCGGGTCAAAGATCGGCAGGAAGGGGCGGGGTGTAGCTGCACCTATCTAGGGACTGTAAGGGGAGGCCTGAGCATGTCTGGAGACCAACCCTTGAGGCGGCCTGATTTTTCATGACAGCCCACAGAACCGCCCCTCCAGGTTCACTGTCAGATGCCATCTTAGCCACACGTGGCCCCGGGGCTGGGAAACAGGCGGGGCCAGCTAGTTGACTTCCTCTCCCCTGTGACCAGGGCGTGTCCCACACTGCTCAAACCTCTTGAGAACTTTTGCAAAAGTAAGCAAGGCCAGTTCTATTGAGTCAATCATGTGGACACCTTCAGCAGTTACTGAATCTGCAAAGATACAGCCAAGATATTGTAGCCCATGCAAACCTCTTCTAGTTCCATAGTGCACGTATAGAAGCACACTAAAATTCTAAATCAGACACGCCTTCTTCCAGATACAGCTGTCTTCAGTTGCTTTGCTGTTGCCTCTCTGCAACCTTACGGTGAGGATAGGGACGCAGTGAGATCAGGAGCCCCAGAAGGAAGAAGTCAGAAAGCCCTTGGGGACAGGAATCTCCTTGCACTGCAAACATTTCTCCAAGAACTGCTTCAGACGTACAAAGGAACCCATCTGTCCTGGACTTGTGATGGCCTCAATTCTGGGGAAGTAGTCCTCCTGAATGAGAAGTATCATCTTCCAGAACTGGACCTGGTACTGCTTCATGAGGGCATTCCCACACACCTCCAAGAAGTCCAAAAGGAGGGTGGCTGTCACATCTGCTAGAGGTTCCATGTTTAAGATTTGTGCTAACCAGCGCCAGCCATGATTTAAGCCATGAGGGTGAGTTGCTTGTTGGTTTCCATATGGCCAGCGGAGCTGGATGATGGCCGCATACAGACGGATCATGCCAGACATGCGCTTCAGGAAGTTGTCCTGCGCTTCCATCTTGGAGTCTTTCACTTGGTAGCCAAGCATTCGCTGATAGTCCTCCAGAGCCATGCCCTCCTTGAAAGCAGGGTAGAATGGAACCGAGAAAGGGCACTTCTTATAGAGATGAGCGAGGATGAGGTTTCCCACTCTAGGGTGAAGCTCCCAGATCCCAGACGCCACCACTGCCATGGGGAACGCTGCTTCATGGTGAGAGGCCACCTCCACCTCGCCTTGTTTCACAAACTTCTCTGCCACTTTGTACTGAACAAAGTCCAGAGCTTGTGGGTGAAGGGTGACTGACACAGAGCGCCCAGCAGACTGCACCGGCTCTCCAGAGAGCAGACCGTTGATCTTGTCAAAGACTTCCTTGAGTTTCGAGCCTGCAATCGTGGAGATTTGGCTGACTGGGATAGTGGCGGCCTTGTGCAGGTCCATCTTTAGTTTCTTCATCTGACTGTCCTTGCTGCTGCTCAGGCCTTCAAAGGACAACACACACTGAGCAGAGGCCTCCTGCAGCTGTTGGTACCACTGCATGGTACTGTCTTCCCCGTTCACTTGGAGCTCTTCGTTCTGTGTCCCTCCTGGGTCCTGGCTGGGGACCGGGGATGGGGTGGGGGCCCACGACCCCTGTTGCATCTGCCATTCTTGCAGCTTGAGTCGGGCCTCCTCTTCATCCTGCCGTTTCTTGTCTTCACAGGCCCTGGTCATTTCCCGGGCTAAGTTCCTGACAAGATCCCGCATTTCCTGCAAGGCTCGCTCAGCCTCAGCTTGGTTTTCTGCCGTGGGATAGCCGCTCTGTGATGCAGCACCAATGATCCCAGAGATCAGGCTGCAGAGCTGGTTGCCCCGGGTGCGGAAGGCAGCCAGGCCGCCCACCCGTAGGTCCCTGTGCTGCTGGTCAGAGGCGTCCAGCTGCTGGCTGAGCCGCAGCACCTCCTCCTGGAGGGCGAAAAGGCTCCGAAGCCGCACCTGGCCTTCCTCCTCGTGCAGCCGCTCCAGCTCTGCCTGTTTCCTGCGATGTCGCTCTGCCTCCCGAAGCTTCAGGTCGAGAATCTCGGCTCTGTGGCGATGCTCAGCTTTGAGCTTCTCCTGCTGGCTCAGGGCTTCTCTAGTATTCTTCTCCATGACTTCCCGCAAGTCCTGTAATTCTTTCTGTCGCTTCAGTGCTTGCTGTTCATCAAACCGTCTCAGCTGTTCACGCGCCATCTCTGAGAAGGCTCGCAACTTCCTCTCTTGCTCCTCCTGCCACATGATGGCTAGAGCGACAGCTCCTCGGACCCGGATCCACCTGAATTTCTCAGCACCACAGCCTCCTGGCGTCCAAACCTCCAGAGGCCTGGTTTGGCTCCGGCCCTCTCCTCTGGCTGGTCTGCTTGTCTCCGCACTGCTCCCTCGGCTGGCTGGCTGGCTGGCTGGTCACCTCCTTTCTCCTCCTCGTGCTCTTCTCTTCTCTCCTCCTTTTCCTCTGGAAGTCCTGCCCTTCTTATCTTGCCACCTAGGCAGTCTGAGGGTGGGGCTTCCGGTCCCCTCAAGGTGGGGCGGGATCTCCTCTTTCTTTCCCACTGGGGCGTGGCAATTACACCAATGTGGGGAGGGGCTTCTTCCCCTCAGGTTATTCCACACATCAGTGCTCATTTGCATGGTTAGCAAGTATTCCACAAAACTTGATGTCTGTAATATGGAGGTCAGATATGGCCAGCACCATCATTAGCTGTTGAGGGGTGTCATGTTGACTCCATCTCAGTTAAAAAGAGCAGAAGCCCACTCCATCTTCGCTAAGATATCCGCAGCCCTATGCAGGCAAGGTGAAACCTGTGCCCTCCCTTGAGTGGGTGATTCCACCTGCATCACATGAGCCCCGGCAAATCCATGCCCCAAGTCTGAACTCAAATGATAGGTTGCTTCAAACAGTTGCTATGAGGCACAGCGTACCTCCATTGGCCACCTGCATGTGACCTGGCATGCTCTGTAAGGGTTTAAGCTCACGGGCCACATTGTGTTTGCCTTTAGAACCCACCCTGAGTGTGGCTCGGGGCCCAAGGTTCCAGTTCCCGAGTCTAGGCTGCGGCCCTGGCCAGCCAATCTGCTCTTTCAGGTTGCTGGGCCGTGACCCTGTCTGGTCAGTATATTTTTTCCTTCCCCAGTAAACCCATCTTTTTACTTGAGACTGTCTCTCAGTGTCGGACTCTTGTAGGGATGGGGAATTTTCCCACACGCACACTCGGACCCCATTACAGTCTGGTCCCCTCCCTTGGGCAGACCCCATTACAATTACATTAGACATGGCTGTTGATGTGTTCTAGGAATGTATAGCCCATTGCCCAGGATTTTCCTCTTCAGTGGGTACCATGATATCATGGTACCACCACGTCACTACCTGGGAGTTATCGCTGCTCTTTATCTTCAGCACTGTTATGCTTGGAGCCACCTAATGGCCCTCATTCTAGATAGCTAATTCTTGGGGGCCTTGTCGGCTGGCAGCGTGCTGGCCCACCTGAATTCAGGTGAATGGTGGGGGCAGTCCCGGCCCCCTGTGAGGTCCTGACCTTCCTGCTGGGGTGTGGTGGGGGTAGGGTGATGTTGAGCAGGGTGGAAGAAGTCCTAGCTAGCTAATTCTGAATGGACTTGCTGATCTCGGTTGTCTTGAGTCCGCTGGGCATTGGCCACTCAACCTTTGCTGCACATTGTTGTATTCCGAGAGCGAGAATAATCCGTTGAGGCACAACTTAAGGTGGGAAGGAGTTTTATTTCCAAAGGGATATTATTTACAATGTAAAGCCCAGAACCAGAACCAGAGCCACCTCCACCTCCTGATGCTTGCCTGCGACTACCTTATCCTGGGTGAGTTACCCAGAACCCAGGCCTGAGACCTGTCTTGACCTGAACTCTGAACCTCCACTTTAATTTCTTTTATTTTCTGTTTTCTTTTTGTGGAGCAAAGGGACAGTTTAGTGTACAACACAAAGCAGCCACAGTACTAGGAAGTTGAGCTTCATATTCCTAACCACGACACAGAACAACTGGACATTCTCATGTGGAGCTGAAAGGAAAAAAGGGAACGCCCCTGTATGCAAATTCACAGGCAAATCTCATCCGCTTGATAATCTCTGGTTTCCATTGACTGGATGGCCACCAAACGGCCCTCATTCTACATAGCTAATTCTTTGCCTACAGAGGAGAGCCAATGGTGAGCTTGTAACTGGTGTTTCACTAGTTACTTACTCTTCTTGAGTCTGTTTCACTAAAGAGAACGTGATACTAGACGAGCTTCAAGGAATAGTCCTGCGCCATTTCCAGGAGTCCTTCCCAGAATATGAAATCCTTAACCATGGGATCTAACATCAAAGTGTCCTTGTTAGGACACATGACCTTTTCCTTGAATGAGTTTTGTGCATCTGCTGTTGTATTTTCATCTTGAAGCTGCACTGGGAATGGGCCCTAGACATTTCACCTTGGTTAAAAGAGGAAAGATGTTAAGAAGTGGGCACACATATTAGCGAAAGGAAGGCAGTGCAGATTCTTCCTCTGACTCGGGTAAGGAGCAAAGCTTTGCGTGGTTTCTCCATGCCACGATTTGCTCACCGACAGTTCCTGGGTGGAGTCCAGATTCACAACCAGCAGAGCCTTCTGGATTTTAGAGACGGAGTGGGACAGAATCCGCAGCTCCCTTGGGCACAGCTGGATGCTCTATCCTCAGATCAGCTTCTTGAGTAGCTAGGTGTACAAGTGTGAGACAGTGGCACCTGGCTTTCCATACCTTAAAGGGGATCTTATGTGGTTTTCTAGTTTGGGGAATATATCTGAACAGGGGTGCGATGGAGGGAGAGAGGTAAAAATTGTGGCCTAAGACCAGCTCAGAGAAATGACTAAAGTATCCAACTTTCTGAAACATACTGGACAACAAGGAAGAGACAATAGAGATAAAAATGATCAACTGCGTGTAGGGGTTTTTAGCTCCCCCCAAGCCCCCCTTTCCCCCCACCCCCCGGCGGGCTCCCCTGACCTGCGGAAGAGATGGGGAAGGCACGCCCCCCCACCATACAAGCCAAGAAAGGCAAGGGCCAACAGACCACCCCCACCCAGCCCTCCCTCACCAGTGGACAATCAGACGCATATGGGAGTCAAGTCGGTGCAAGATCTCGTTTATTGGGGGGAACACGTGTAACTAATACAAGACACAGGAGCCAATCGGGTCAAAGATCGGCAGGAAGGGGCGGGGTGTAGCTGCACCTATCTAGGGACTGTAAGGGGAGGCCTGAGCATGTCTGGAGACCAACCCTTGAGGCGGCCTGATTTTTCATGACAGCCCACAGAACCGCCCCTCCAGGTTCACTGTCAGATGCCATCTTAGCCACACGTGGCCCCGGGGCTGGGAAACAGGCGGGGCCAGCTAGTTGACTTCCTCTCCCCTGTGACCAGGGCGTGTCCCACACTGCTGAAACCTCTTGAGAACTTTTGCAAAAGTAAGCAAGGCCAGTTCTATTGAGTCAATCATGTGGACACCTTCAGCAGTTACTGAATCTGCAAAGATACAGCCAAGATATTGTAGCCCATGCAAACCTCTTCTAGTTCCATAGTGCAGGTATAGAAGCACACTAAAATTCTAAATCAGACACGCCTTCTTCCAGATACAGCTGTCTTCAGTTGCTTTGCTGTTGCCTCTCTGCAACCTTACGGTGAGGATAGGGACGCAGTGAGATCAGGAGCCCCAGAAGGAAGAAGTCAGAAAGCCCTTGGGGACAGGAATCTCCTTGCACTGCAAACATTTCTCCAAGAACTGCTTCAGACGTACAAAGGAACCCATCTGTCCTGGACTTGTGATGGCCTCAATTCTGGGGAAGTAGTCCTCCTGAATGAGAAGTATCATCTTCCAGAACTGGACCTGGTACTGCTTCATGAGGGCATTCCCACACACCTCCAAGAAGTCCAAAAGGAGGGTGGCTGTCACATCTGCTAGAGGTTCCATGTTTAAGATTTGTGCTAACCAGCGCCAGCCATGATTTAAGCCATGAGGGTGAGTTGCTTGTTGGTTTCCATATGGCCAGCGGAGCTGGATGATGGCCGCATACAGACGGATCATGCCAGACATGCGCTTCAGGAAGTTGTCCTGCGCTTCCATCTTGGAGTCTTTCACTTGGTAGCCAAGCATTCGCTGATAGTCCTCCAGAGCCATGCCCTCCTTGAAAGCAGGGTAGAATGGAACCGAGAAAGGGCACTTCTTATAGAGATGAGCGAGGATGAGGTTTCCCACTCTAGGGTGAAGCTCCCAGATCCCAGACGCCACCACTGCCATGGGGAACGCTGCTTCATGGTGAGAGGCCACCTCCACCTCGCCTTGTTTCACAAACTTCTCTGCCACTTTGTACTGAACAAAGTCCAGAGCTTGTGGGTGAAGGGTGACTGACACAGAGCGCCCAGCAGACTGCACCGGCTCTCCAGAGAGCAGACCGTTGATCTTGTCAAAGACTTCCTTGAGTTTCGAGCCTGCAATCGTGGAGATTTGGCTGACTGGGATAGTGGCGGCCTTGTGCAGGTCCATCTTTAGTTTCTTCATCTGACTGTCCTTGCTGCTGCTCAGGCCTTCAAAGGACAACACACACTGAGCAGAGGCCTCCTGCAGCTGTTGGTACCACTGCATGGTACTGTCTTCCCCGTTCACTTGGAGCTCTTCGTTCTGTGTCCCTCCTGGGTCCTGGCTGGGGACCGGGGATGGGGTGGGGGCCCACGACCCCTGTTGCATCTGCCATTCTTGCAGCTTGAGTCGGGCCTCCTCTTCATCCTGCCGTTTCTTGTCTTCACAGGCCCTGGTCATTTCCCGGGCTAAGTTCCTGACAAGATCCCGCATTTCCTGCAAGGCTCGCTCAGCCTCAGCTTGGTTTTCTGCCGTGGGATAGCCGCTCTGTGATGCAGCACCAATGATCCCAGAGATCAGGCTGCAGAGCTGGTTGCCCCGGGTGCGGAAGGCAGCCAGGCCGCCCACCCGTAGGTCCCTGTGCTGCTGGTCAGAGGCGTCCAGCTGCTGGCTGAGCCGCAGCACCTCCTCCTGGAGGGCGAAAAGGCTCCGAAGCCGCACCTGGCCTTCCTCCTCGTGCAGCCGCTCCAGCTCTGCCTGTTTCCTGCGATGTCGCTCTGCCTCCCGAAGCTTCAGGTCGAGAATCTCGGCTCTGTGGCGATGCTCAGCTTTGAGCTTCTCCTGCTGGCTCAGGGCTTCTCTAGTATTCTTCTCCATGACTTCCCGCAAGTCCTGTAATTCTTTCTGTCGCTTCAGTGCTTGCTGTTCATCAAACCGTCTCAGCTGTTCACGCGCCATCTCTGAGAAGGCTCGCAACTTCCTCTCTTGCTCCTCCTGCCACATGATGGCTAGAGCGACAGCTCCTCGGACCCGGATCCACCTGAATTTCTCAGCACCACAGCCTCCTGGCGTCCAAACCTCCAGAGGCCTGGTTTGGCTCCGGCCCTCTCCTCTGGCTGGTCTGCTTGTCTCCGCACTGCTCCCTCGGCTGGCTGGCTGGCTGGCTGGTCACCTCCTTTCTCCTCCTCGTGCTCTTCTCTTCTCTCCTCCTTTTCCTCTGGAAGTCCTGCCCTTCTTATCTTGCCACCTAGGCAGTCTGAGGGTGGGGCTTCCGGTCCCCTCAAGGTGGGGCGGGATCTCCTCTTTCTTTCCCACTGGGGCGTGGCAATTACACCAATGTGGGGAGGGGCTTCTTCCCCTCAGGTTATTCCACACATCAGTGCTCATTTGCATGGTTAGCAAGTATTCCACAAAACTTGGTGTCTGTAATATGGAGGTCAGATATGGCCAGCACCATCATTAGCTGTTGAGGGGTGTCATGTTGACTCCATCTCAGTTAAAAAGAGCAGAAGCCCACTCCATCTTCGCTACGATATCCGCAGCCCTATGCAGGCAAGGTGAAACCTGTGCCCTCCCTTGAGTGGGTGATTCCACCTGCATCACATGAGCCCCGGCAAATCCATGCCCCAAGTCTGAACTCAAATGATAGGTTGCTTCAAACAGTTGCTATGAGGCACAGCGTACCTCCATTGGCCACCTGCATGTGACCTGGCATGCTCTGTAAGGGTTTAAGCTCACGGGCCACATTGTGTTTGCCTTTAGAACCCACCCTGAGTGTGGCTCGGGGCCCAAGGTTCCAGTTCCCGAGTCTAGGCTGCGGCCCTGGCCAGCCAATCTGCTCTTTCAGGTTGCTGGGCCGTGACCCTGTCTGGTCAGTATATTTTTTCCTTCCCCAGTAAACCCATCTTTTTACTTGAGACTGTCTCTCAGTGTCGGACTCTTGTAGGGATGGGGAATTTTCCCACACGCACACTCGGACCCCATTACAGTCTGGTCCCCTCCCTTGGGCAGACCCCATTACAATTACATTAGACATGGCTGTTGATGTGTTCTAGGAATGTATAGCCCATTGCCCAGGATTTTCCTCTTCAGTGGGTACCATGATATCATGGTACCACCACGTCACTACCTGGGAGTTATCGCTGCTCTTTATCTTCAGCACTGTTATGCTTGGAGCCACCTAATGGCCCTCATTCTAGATAGCTAATTCTTGGGGGCCTTGTCGGCTGGCAGCGTGCTGGCCCACCTGAATTCAGGTGAATGGTGGGGGCAGTCCCGGCCCCCTGTGAGGTCCTGACCTTCCTGCTGGGGTGTGGTGGGGGTAGGGTGATGTTGAGCAGGGTGGAAGAAGTCCTAGCTAGCTAATTCTGAATGGACTTGCTGATCTCGGTTGTCTTGAGTCCGCTGGGCATTGGCCACTCAACCTTTGCTGCACATTGTTGTATTCCGAGAGCGAGAATAATCCGTTGAGGCACAACTTAAGGTGGGAAGGAGTTTTATTTCCAAAGGGATATTATTTACAATGTAAAGCCCAGAACCAGAACCAGAGCCACCTCCACCTCCTGATGCTTGCCTGCGACTACCTTATCCTGGGTGAGTTACCCAGAACCCAGGCCTGAGACCTGTCTTGACCTGAACTCTGAACCTCCACTTTAATTTCTTTTATTTTCTGTTTTCTTTTTGTGGAGCAAAGGGACAGTTTAGTGTACAACACAAAGCAGCCACAGTACTAGGAAGTTGAGCTTCATATTCCTAACCACGACACAGAACAACTGGACATTCTCATGTGGAGCTGAAAGGAAAAAAGGGAACGCCCCTGTATGCAAATTCACAGGCAAATCTCATCCGCTTGATAATCTCTGGTTTCCATTGACTGGATGGCCACCAAACGGCCCTCATTCTACATAGCTAATTCTTTGCCTACAGAGGAGAGCCAATGGTGAGCTTGTAACTGGTGTTTCACTAGTTACTTACTCTTCTTGAGTCTGTTTCACTAAAGAGAACGTGATACTAGACGAGCTTCAAGGAATAGTCCTGCGCCATTTCCAGGAGTCCTTCCCAGAATATGAAATCCTTAACCATGGGATCTAACATCAAAGTGTCCTTGTTAGGACACATGACCTTTTCCTTGAATGAGTTTTGTGCATCTGCTGTTGTATTTTCATCTTGAAGCTGCACTGGGAATGGGCCCTAGACATTTCACCTTGGTTAAAAGAGGAAAGATGTTAAGAAGTGGGCACACATATTAGCGAAAGGAAGGCAGTGCAGATTCTTCCTCTGACTCGGGTAAGGAGCAAAGCTTTGCGTGGTTTCTCCATGCCACGATTTGCTCACCGACAGTTCCTGGGTGGAGTCCAGATTCACAACCAGCAGAGCCTTCTGGATTTTAGAGACGGAGTGGGACAGAATCCGCAGCTCCCTTGGGCACAGCTGGATGCTCTATCCTCAGATCAGCTTCTTGAGTAGCTAGGTGTACAAGTGTGAGACAGTGGCACCTGGCTTTCCATACCTTAAAGGGGATCTTATGTGGTTTTCTAGTTTGGGGAATATATCTGAACAGGGGTGCGATGGAGGGAGAGAGGTAAAAATTGTGGCCTAAGACCAGCTCAGAGAAATGACTAAAGTATCCAACTTTCTGAAACATACTGGACAACAAGGAAGAGACAATAGAGATAAAAATGATCAACTGCGTGTAGGGGTTTTTAGCTCCCCCCAAGCCCCCCTTTCCCCCCACCCCCCGGCGGGCTCCCCTGACCTGCGGAAGAGATGGGGAAGGCACGCCCCCCCACCATACAAGCCAAGAAAGGCAAGGGCCAACAGACCACCCCCACCCAGCCCTCCCTCACCAGTGGACAATCAGACGCATATGGGAGTCAAGTCGGTGCAAGATCTCGTTTATTGGGGGGAACACGTGTAACTAATACAAGACACAGGAGCCAATCGGGTCAAAGATCGGCAGGAAGGGGCGGGGTGTAGCTGCACCTATCTAGGGACTGTAAGGGGAGGCCTGAGCATGTCTGGAGACCAACCCTTGAGGCGGCCTGATTTTTCATGACAGCCCACAGAACCGCCCCTCCAGGTTCACTGTCAGATGCCATCTTAGCCACACGTGGCCCCGGGGCTGGGAAACAGGCGGGGCCAGCTAGTTGACTTCCTCTCCCCTGTGACCTGGGCGTGTCCCACACTGCTCAAACCTCTTGAGAACTTTTGCAAAAGTAAGCAAGGCCAGTTCTATTGAGTCAATCATGTGGACACCTTCAGCAGTTACTGAATCTGCAAAGATACAGCCAAGATATTGTAGCCCATGCAAACCTCTTCTAGTTCCATAGTGCAGGTATAGAAGCACACTAAAATTCTAAATCAGACACGCCTTCTTCCAGATACAGCTGTCTTCAGTTGCTTTGCTGTTGCCTCTCTGCAACCTTACGGTGAGGATAGGGACGCAGTGAGATCAGGAGCCCCAGAAGGAAGAAGTCAGAAAGCCCTTGGGGACAGGAATCTCCTTGCACTGCAAACATTTCTCCAAGAACTGCTTCAGACGTACAAAGGAACCCATCTGTCCTGGACTTGTGATGGCCTCAATTCTGGGGAAGTAGTCCTCCTGAATGAGAAGTATCATCTTCCAGAACTGGACCTGGTACTGCTTCATGAGGGCATTCCCACACACCTCCAAGAAGTCCAAAAGGAGGGTGGCTGTCACATCTGCTAGAGGTTCCATGTTTAAGATTTGTGCTAACCAGCGCCAGCCATGATTTAAGCCATGAGGGTGAGTTGCTTGTTGGTTTCCATATGGCCAGCGGAGCTGGATGATGGCCGCATACAGACGGATCATGCCAGACATGCGCTTCAGGAAGTTGTCCTGCGCTTCCATCTTGGAGTCTTTCACTTGGTAGCCAAGCATTCGCTGATAGTCCTCCAGAGCCATGCCCTCCTTGAAAGCAGGGTAGAATGGAACCGAGAAAGGGCACTTCTTATAGAGATGAGCGAGGATGAGGTTTCCCACTCTAGGGTGAAGCTCCCAGATCCCAGACGCCACCACTGCCATGGGGAACGCTGCTTCATGGTGAGAGGCCACCTCCACCTCGCCTTGTTTCACAAACTTCTCTGCCACTTTGTACTGAACAAAGTCCAGAGCTTGTGGGTGAAGGGTGACTGACACAGAGCGCCCAGCAGACTGCACCGGCTCTCCAGAGAGCAGACCGTTGATCTTGTCAAAGACTTCCTTGAGTTTCGAGCCTGCAATCGTGGAGATTTGGCTGACTGGGATAGTGGCGGCCTTGTGCAGGTCCATCTTTAGTTTCTTCATCTGACTGTCCTTGCTGCTGCTCAGGCCTTCAAAGGACAACACACACTGAGCAGAGGCCTCCTGCAGCTGTTGGTACCACTGCATGGTACTGTCTTCCCCGTTCACTTGGAGCTCTTCGTTCTGTGTCCCTCCTGGGTCCTGGCTGGGGACCGGGGATGGGGTGGGGGCCCACGACCCCTGTTGCATCTGCCATTCTTGCAGCTTGAGTCGGGCCTCCTCTTCATCCTGCCGTTTCTTGTCTTCACAGGCCCTGGTCATTTCCCGGGCTAAGTTCCTGACAAGATCCCGCATTTCCTGCAAGGCTCGCTCAGCCTCAGCTTGGTTTTCTGCCGTGGGATAGCCGCTCTGTGATGCAGCACCAATGATCCCAGAGATCAGGCTGCAGAGCTGGTTGCCCCGGGTGCGGAAGGCAGCCAGGCCGCCCACCCGTAGGTCCCTGTGCTGCTGGTCAGAGGCGTCCAGCTGCTGGCTGAGCCGCAGCACCTCCTCCTGGAGGGCGAAAAGGCTCCGAAGCCGCACCTGGCCTTCCTCCTCGTGCAGCCGCTCCAGCTCTGCCTGTTTCCTGCGATGTCGCTCTGCCTCCCGAAGCTTCAGGTCGAGAATCTCGGCTCTGTGGCGATGCTCAGCTTTGAGCTTCTCCTGCTGGCTCAGGGCTTCTCTAGTATTCTTCTCCATGACTTCCCGCAAGTCCTGTAATTCTTTCTGTCGCTTCAGTGCTTGCTGTTCATCAAACCGTCTCAGCTGTTCACGCGCCATCTCTGAGAAGGCTCGCAACTTCCTCTCTTGCTCCTCCTGCCACATGATGGCTAGAGCGACAGCTCCTCAGACCCGGATCCACCTGAATTTCTCAGCACCACAGCCTCCTGGCGTCCAAACCTCCAGAGGCCTGGTTTGGCTCCGGCCCTCTCCTCTGGCTGGTCTGCTTGTCTCCGCACTGCTCCCTCGGCTGGCTGGCTGGCTGGCTGGTCACCTCCTTTCTCCTCCTCGTGCTCTTCTCTTCTCTCCTCCTTTTCCTCTGGAAGTCCTGCCCTTCTTATCTTGCCACCTAGGCAGTCTGAGGGTGGGGCTTCCGGTCCCCTCAAGGTGGGGCGGGATCTCCTCTTTCTTTCCCACTGGGGCGTGGCAATTACACCAATGTGGGGAGGGGCTTCTTCCCCTCAGGTTATTCCACACATCAGTGCTCATTTGCATGGTTAGCAAGTATTCCACAAAACTTGGTGTCTGTAATATGGAGGTCAGATATGGCCAGCACCATCATTAGCTGTTGAGGGGTGTCATGTTGACTCCATCTCAGTTAAAAAGAGCAGAAGCCCACTCCATCTTCGCTACGATATCCGCAGCCCTATGCAGGCAAGGTGAAACCTGTGCCCTCCCTTGAGTGGGTGATTCCACCTGCATCACATGAGCCCCGGCAAATCCATGCCCCAAGTCTGAACTCAAATGATAGGTTGCTTCAAACAGTTGCTATGAGGCACAGCGTACCTCCATTGGCCACCTGCATGTGACCTGGCATGCTCTGTAAGGGTTTAAGCTCACGGGCCACATTGTGTTTGCCTTTAGAACCCACCCTGAGTGTGGCTCGGGGCCCAAGGTTCCAGTTCCCGAGTCTAGGCTGCGGCCCTGGCCAGCCAATCTGCTCTTTCAGGTTGCTGGGCCGTGACCCTGTCTGGTCAGTATATTTTTTCCTTCCCCAGTAAACCCATCTTTTTACTTGAGACTGTCTCTCAGTGTCGGACTCTTGTAGGGATGGGGAATTTTCCCACACGCACACTCGGACCCCATTACAGTCTGGTCCCCTCCCTTGGGCAGACCCCATTACAATTACATTAGACATGGCTGTTGATGTGTTCTAGGAATGTATAGCCCATTGCCCAGGATTTTCCTCTTCAGTGGGTACCATGATATCATGGTACCACCACGTCACTACCTGGGAGTTATCGCTGCTCTTTATCTTCAGCACTGTTATGCTTGGAGCCACCTAATGGCCCTCATTCTAGATAGCTAATTCTTGGGGGCCTTGTCGGCTGGCAGCGTGCTGGCCCACCTGAATTCAGGTGAATGGTGGGGGCAGTCCCGGCCCCCTGTGAGGTCCTGACCTTCCTGCTGGGGTGTGGTGGGGGTAGGGTGATGTTGAGCAGGGTGGAAGAAGTCCTAGCTAGCTAATTCTGAATGGACTTGCTGATCTCGGTTGTCTTGAGTCCGCTGGGCATTGGCCACTCAACCTTTGCTGCACATTGTTGTATTCCGAGAGCGAGAATAATCCGTTGAGGCACAACTTAAGGTGGGAAGGAGTTTTATTTCCAAAGGGATATTATTTACAATGTAAAGCCCAGAACCAGAACCAGAGCCACCTCCACCTCCTGATGCTTGCCTGCGACTACCTTATCCTGGGTGAGTTACCCAGAACCCAGGCCTGAGACCTGTCTTGACCTGAACTCTGAACCTCCACTTTAATTTCTTTTATTTTCTGTTTTCTTTTTGTGGAGCAAAGGGACAGTTTAGTGTACAACACAAAGCAGCCACAGTACTAGGAAGTTGAGCTTCACATTCCTAACCACGACACAGAACAACTGGACATTCTCATGTGGAGCTGAAAGGAAAAAAGGGAACGCCCCTGTATGCAAATTCACAGGCAAATCTCATCCGCTTGATAATCTCTGGTTTCCATTGACTGGATGGCCACCAAACGGCCCTCATTCTACATAGCTAATTCTTTGCCTACAGAGGAGAGCCAATGGTGAGCTTGTAACTGGTGTTTCACTAGTTACTTACTCTTCTTGAGTCTGTTTCACTAAAGAGAACGTGATACTAGACGAGCTTCAAGGAATAGTCCTGCGCCATTTCCAGGAGTCCTTCCCAGAATATGAAATCCTTAACCATGGGATCTAACATCAAAGTGTCCTTGTTAGGACACATGACCTTTTCCTTGAATGAGTTTTGTGCATCTGCTGTTGTATTTTCATCTTGAAGCTGCACTGGGAATGGGCCCTAGACATTTCACCTTGGTTAAAAGAGGAAAGATGTTAAGAAGTGGGCACACATATTAGCGAAAGGAAGGCAGTGCAGATTCTTCCTCTGACTCGGGTAAGGAGCAAAGCTTTGCGTGGTTTCTCCATGCCACGATTTGCTCACCGACAGTTCCTGGGTGGAGTCCAGATTCACAACCAGCAGAGCCTTCTGGATTTTAGAGACGGAGTGGGACAGAATCCGCAGCTCCCTTGGGCACAGCTGGATGCTCTATCCTCAGATCAGCTTCTTGAGTAGCTAGGTGTACAAGTGTGAGACAGTGGCACCTGGCTTTCCATACCTTAAAGGGGATCTTATGTGGTTTTCTAGTTTGGGGAATATATCTGAACAGGGGTGCGATGGAGGGAGAGAGGTAAAAATTGTGGCCTAAGACCAGCTCAGAGAAATGACTAAAGTATCCAACTTTCTGAAACATACTGGACAACAAGGAAGAGACAATAGAGATAAAAATGATCAACTGCGTGTAGGGGTTTTTAGCTCCCCCCAAGCCCCCCTTTCCCCCCACCCCCCGGCGGGCTCCCCTGACCTGCGGAAGAGATGGGGAAGGCACGCCCCCCCACCATACAAGCCAAGAAAGGCAAGGGCCAACAGACCACCCCCACCCAGCCCTCCCTCACCAGTGGACAATCAGACGCATATGGGAGTCAAGTCGGTGCAAGATCTCGTTTATTGGGGGGAACACGTGTAACTAATACAAGACACAGGAGCCAATCGGGTCAAAGATCGGCAGGAAGGGGCGGGGTGTAGCTGCACCTATCTAGGGACTGTAAGGGGAGGCCTGAGCATGTCTGGAGACCAACCCTTGAGGCGGCCTGATTTTTCATGACAGCCCACAGAACCGCCCCTCCAGGTTCACTGTCAGATGCCATCTTAGCCACACGTGGCCCCGGGGCTGGGAAACAGGCGGGGCCAGCTAGTTGACTTCCTCTCCCCTGTGACCAGGGCGTGTCCCACACTGCTCAAACCTCTTGAGAACTTTTGCAAAAGTAAGCAAGGCCAGTTCTATTGAGTCAATCATGTGGACACCTTCAGCAGTTACTGAATCTGCAAAGATACAGCCAAGATATTGTAGCCCATGCAAACCTCTTCTAGTTCCATAGTGCAGGTATAGAAGCACACTAAAATTCTAAATCAGACACGCCTTCTTCCAGATACAGCTGTCTTCAGTTGCTTTGCTGTTGCCTCTCTGCAACCTTACGGTGAGGATAGGGACGCAGTGAGATCAGGAGCCCCAGAAGGAAGAAGTCAGAAAGCCCTTGGGGACAGGAATCTCCTTGCACTGCAAACATTTCTCCAAGAACTGCTTCAGACGTACAAAGGAACCCATCTGTCCTGGACTTGTGATGGCCTCAATTCTGGGGAAGTAGTCCTCCTGAATGAGAAGTATCATCTTCCAGAACTGGACCTGGTACTGCTTCATGAGGGCATTCCCACACACCTCCAAGAAGTCCAAAAGGAGGGTGGCTGTCACATCTGCTAGAGGTTCCATGTTTAAGATTTGTGCTAACCAGCGCCAGCCATGATTTAAGCCATGAGGGTGAGTTGCTTGTTGGTTTCCATATGGCCAGCGGAGCTGGATGATGGCCGCATACAGACGGATCATGCCAGACATGCGCTTCAGGAAGTTGTCCTGCGCTTCCATCTTGGAGTCTTTCACTTGGTAGCCAAGCATTCGCTGATAGTCCTCCAGAGCCATGCCCTCCTTGAAAGCAGGGTAGAATGGAACCGAGAAAGGGCACTTCTTATAGAGATGAGCGAGGATGAGGTTTCCCACTCTAGGGTGAAGCTCCCAGATCCCAGACGCCACCACTGCCATGGGGAACGCTGCTTCATGGTGAGAGGCCACCTCCACCTCGCCTTGTTTCACAAACTTCTGTGCCACTTTGTACTTAACAAAGTCCAGAGCTTGTGGGTGAAGGGTGACTGACACAGAGCGCCCAGCAGACTGCACCGGCTCTCCAGAGAGCAGACCGTTGATCTTGTCAAAGACTTCCTTGAGTTTCGAGCCTGCAATCGTGGAGATTTGGCTGACTGGGATAGTGGCGGCCTTGTGCAGGTCCATCTTTAGTTTCTTCATCTGACTGTCCTTGCTGCTGCTCAGGCCTTCAAAGGACAACACACACTGAGCAGAGGCCTCCTGCAGCTGTTGGTACCACTGCATGGTACTGTCTTCCCCGTTCACTTGGAGCTCTTCGTTCTGTGTCCCTCCTGGGTCCTGGCTGGGGACCGGGGATGGGGTGGGGGCCCACGACCCCTGTTGCATCTGCCATTCTTGCAGCTTGAGTCGGGCCTCCTCTTCATCCTGCCGTTTCTTGTCTTCACAGGCCCTGGTCATTTCCCGGGCTAAGTTCCTGACAAGATCCCGCATTTCCTGCAAGGCTCGCTCAGCCTCAGCTTGGTTTTCTGCCGTGGGATAGCCGCTCTGTGATGCAGCACCAATGATCCCAGAGATCAGGCTGCAGAGCTGGTTGCCCCGGGTGCGGAAGGCAGCCAGGCCGCCCACCCGTAGGTCCCTGTGCTGCTGGTCAGAGGCGTCCAGCTGCTGGCTGAGCCGCAGCACCTCCTCCTGGAGGGCGAAAAGGCTCCGAAGCCGCACCTGGCCTTCCTCCTCGTGCAGCCGCTCCAGCTCTGCCTGTTTCCTGCGATGTCGCTCTGCCTCCCGAAGCTTCAGGTCGAGAATCTCGGCTCTGTGGCGATGCTCAGCTTTGAGCTTCTCCTGCTGGCTCAGGGCTTCTCTAGTATTCTTCTCCATGACTTCCCGCAAGTCCTGTAATTCTTTCTGTCGCTTCAGTGCTTGCTGTTCATCAAACCGTCTCAGCTGTTCACGCGCCATCTCTGAGAAGGCTCGCAACTTCCTCTCTTGCTCCTCCTGCCACATGATGGCTAGAGCGACAGCTCCTCGGACCCGGATCCACCTGAATTTCTCAGCACCACAGCCTCCTGGCGTCCAAACCTCCAGAGGCCTGGTTTGGCTCCGGCCCTCTCCTCTGGCTGGTCTGCTTGTCTCCGCACTGCTCCCTCGGCTGGCTGGCTGGCTGGCTGGTCACCTCCTTTCTCCTCCTCGTGCTCTTCTCTTCTCTCCTCCTTTTCCTCTGGAAGTCCTGCCCTTCTTATCTTGCCACCTAGGCAGTCTGAGGGTGGAGCTTCCGGTCCCCTCAAGGTGGGGCGGGATCTCCTCTTTCTTTCCCACTGGGGCGTGGCAATTACACCAATGTGGGGAGGGGCTTCTTCCCCTCAGGTTATTCCACACATCAGTGCTCATTTGCATGGTTAGCAAGTATTCCACAAAACTTGGTGTCTGTAATATGGAGGTCAGATATGGCCAGCACCATCATTAGCTGTTGAGGGGTGTCATGTTGACTCCATCTCAGTTAAAAAGAGCAGAAGCCCACTCCATCTTCGCTACGATATCCGCAGCCCTATGCAGGCAAGGTGAAACCTGTGCCCTCCCTTGAGTGGGTGATTCCACCTGCATCACATGAGCCCCGGCAAATCCATGCCCCAAGTCTGAACTCAAATGATAGGTTGCTTCAAACAGTTGCTATGAGGCACAGCGTACCTCCATTGGCCACCTGCATGTGACCTGGCATGCTCTGTAAGGGTTTAAGCTCACGGGCCACATTGTGTTTGCCTTTAGAACCCACCCTGAGTGTGGCTCGGGGCCCAAGGTTCCAGTTCCCGAGTCTAGGCTGCGGCCCTGGCCAGCCAATCTGCTCTTTCAGGTTGCTGGGCCGTGACCCTGTCTGGTCAGTATATTTTTTCCTTCCCCAGTAAACCCATCTTTTTACTTGAGACTGTCTCTCAGTGTCGGACTCTTGTAGGGATGGGGAATTTTCCCACACGCACACTCGGACCCCATTACAGTCTGGTCCCCTCCCTTGGGCAGACCCCATTACAATTACATTAGACATGGCTGTTGATGTGTTCTAGGAATGTATAGCCCATTGCCCAGGATTTTCCTCTTCAGTGGGTACCATGATATCATGGTACCACCACGTCACTACCTGGGAGTTATCGCTGCTCTTTATCTTCAGCACTGTTATGCTTGGAGCCACCTAATGGCCCTCATTCTAGATAGCTAATTCTTGGGGGCCTTGTCGGCTGGCAGCGTGCTGGCCCACCTGAATTCAGGTGAATGGTGGGGGCAGTCCCGGCCCCCTGTGAGGTCCTGACCTTCCTGCTGGGGTGTGGTGGGGGTAGGGTGATGTTGAGCAGGGTGGAAGAAGTCCTAGCTAGCTAATTCTGAATGGACTTGCTGATCTCGGTTGTCTTGAGTCCGCTGGGCATTGGCCACTCAACCTTTGCTGCACATTGTTGTATTCCGAGAGCGAGAATAATCCGTTGAGGCACAACTTAAGGTGGGAAGGAGTTTTATTTCCAAAGGGATATTATTTACAATGTAAAGCCCAGAACCAGAACCAGAGCCACCTCCACCTCCTGATGCTTGCCTGCGACTACCTTATCCTGGGTGAGTTACCCAGAACCCAGGCCTGAGACCTGTCTTGACCTGAACTCTGAACCTCCACTTTAATTTCTTTTATTTTCTGTTTTCTTTTTGTGGAGCAAAGGGACAGTTTAGTGTACAACACAAAGCAGCCACAGTACTAGGAAGTTGAGCTTCACATTCCTAACCACGACACAGAACAACTGGACATTCTCATGTGGAGCTGAAAGGAAAAAAGGGAACGCCCCTGTATGCAAATTCACAGGCAAATCTCATCCGCTTGATAATCTCTGGTTTCCATTGACTGGATGGCCACCAAACGGCCCTCATTCTACATAGCTAATTCTTTGCCTACAGAGGAGAGCCAATGGTGAGCTTGTAACTGGTGTTTCACTAGTTACTTACTCTTCTTGAGTCTGTTTCACTAAAGAGAACGTGATACTAGACGAGCTTCAAGGAATAGTCCTGCGCCATTTCCAGGAGTCCTTCCCAGAATATGAAATCCTTAACCATGGGATCTAACATCAAAGTGTCCTTGTTAGGACACATGACCTTTTCCTTGAATGAGTTTTGTGCATCTGCTGTTGTATTTTCATCTTGAAGCTGCACTGGGAATGGGCCCTAGACATTTCACCTTGGTTAAAAGAGGAAAGATGTTAAGAAGTGGGCACACATATTAGCGAAAGGAAGGCAGTGCAGATTCTTCCTCTGACTCGGGTAAGGAGCAAAGCTTTGCGTGGTTTCTCCATGCCACGATTTGCTCACCGACAGTTCCTGGGTGGAGTCCAGATTCACAACCAGCAGACCCTTCTGGATTTTAGAGACGGAGTGGGACAGAATCCGCAGCTCCCTTGGGCACAGCTGGATGCTCTATCCTCAGATCAGCTTCTTGAGTAGCTAGGTGTACAAGTGTGAGACAGTGGCACCTGGCTTTCCATACCTTAAAGGGGATCTTATGTGGTTTTCTAGTTTGGGAATATATCTGAACAGGGGTGCGATGGAGGGAGAGAGGTAAAAATTGTGGCCTAAGACCAGCTCAGAGAAATGACTAAAGTATCCAACTTTCTGAAACATACTGGACAACAAGGAAGAGACAATAGAGATAAAAATGATCAACTGCGTGTAGGGGTTTTTAGCTCCCCCCAAGCCCCCCTTTCCCCCCACCCCCCGGCGGCTCCCCTGACCTGCGGAAGAGATGGGGAAGGCACGCCCCCCCACCATACAAGCCAAGAAAGGCAAGGGCCAACAGACCACCCCCACCCAGCCCTCCCTCACCAGTGGACAATCAGACGCATATGGGAGTCAAGTCGGTGCAAGATCTCGTTTATTGGGGGGAACACGTGTAACTAATACAAGACACAGGAGCCAATCGGGTCAAAGATCGGCAGGAAGGGGCGGGGTGTAGCTGCACCTATCTAGGGACTGTAAGGGGAGGCCTGAGCATGTCTGGAGACCAACCCTTGAGGCGGCCTGATTTTTCATGACAGCCCACAGAACCGCCCCTCCAGGTTCACTGTCAGATGCCATCTTAGCCACACGTGGCCCCGGGGCTGGGAAACAGGCGGGGCCAGCTAGTTGACTTCCTCTCCCCTGTGACCTGGGCGTGTCCCACACTGCTGAAACCTCTTGAGAACTTTTGCAAAAGTAAGCAAGGCCAGTTCTATTGAGTCAATCATGTGGACACCTTCAGCAGTTACTGAATCTGCAAAGATACAGCCAAGATATTGTAGCCCATGCAAACCTCTTCTAGTTCCATAGTGCAGGTATAGAAGCACACTAAAATTCTAAATCAGACACGCCTTCTTCCAGATACAGCTGTCTTCAGTTGCTTTGCTGTTGCCTCTCTGCAACCTTACGGTGAGGATAGGGACGCAGTGAGATCAGGAGCCCCAGAAGGAAGAAGTCAGAAAGCCCTTGGGGACAGGAATCTCCTTGCACTGCAAACATTTCTCCAAGAACTGCTTCAGACGTACAAAGGAACCCATCTGTCCTGGACTTGTGATGGCCTCAATTCTGGGAAGTAGTCCTCCTGAATGAGAAGTATCATCTTCCAGAACTGGACCTGGTACTGCTTCATGAGGGCATTCCCACACACCTCCAAGAAGTCCAAAAGGAGGGTGGCTGTCACATCTGCTAGAGGTTCCATGTTTAAGATTTGTGCTAACCAGCGCCAGCCATGATTTAAGCCATGAGGGTGAGTTGCTTGTTGGTTTCCATATGGCCAGCGGAGCTGGATGATGGCCGCATACAGACGGATCATGCCAGACATGCGCTTCAGGAAGTTGTCCTGCGCTTCCATCTTGGAGTCTTTCACTTGGTAGCCAAGCATTCGCTGATAGTCCTCCAGAGCCATGCCCTCCTTGAAAGCAGGGTAGAATGGAACCGAGAAAGGGCACTTCTTATAGAGATGAGCGAGGATGAGGTTTCCCACTCTAGGGTGAAGCTCCCAGATCCCAGACGCCACCACTGCCATGGGGAACGCTGCTTCATGGTGAGAGGCCACCTCCACCTCGCCTTGTTTCACAAACTTCTGTGCCACTTTGTACTGAACAAAGTCCAGAGCTTGTGGGTGAAGGGTGACTGACACAGAGCGCCCAGCAGACTGCACCGGCTCTCCAGAGAGCAGACTGTTGATCTTGTCAAAGACTTCCTTGAGTTTCGAGCCTGCAATCGTGGAGATTTGGCTGACTGGGATAGTGGCGGCCTTGTGCAGGTCCATCTTTAGTTTCTTCATCTGACTGTCCTTGCTGCTGCTCAGGCCTTCAAAGGACAACACACACTGAGCAGAGGCCTCCTGCAGCTGTTGGTACCACTGCATGGTACTGTCTTCCCCGTTCACTTGGAGCTCTTCGTTCTGTGTCCCTCCTGGGTCCTGGCTGGGGACCGGGGATGGGGTGGGGGCCCACGACCCCTGTTGCATCTGCCATTCTTGCAGCTTGAGTCGGGCCTCCTCTTCATCCTGCCGTTTCTTGTCTTCACAGGCCCTGGTCATTTCCCGGGCTAAGTTCCTGACAAGATCCCGCATTTCCTGCAAGGCTCGCTCAGCCTCAGCTTGGTTTTCTGCCGTGGGATAGCCGCTCTGTGATGCAGCACCAATGATCCCAGAGATCAGGCTGCAGAGCTGGTTGCCCCGGGTGCGGAAGGCAGCCAGGCCGCCCACCCGTAGGTCCCTGTGCTGCTGGTCAGAGCGTCCAGCTGCTGGCTGAGCCGCAGCACCTCCTCCTGGAGGGCGAAAAGGCTCCGAAGCCGCACCTGGCCTTCCTCCTCGTGCAGCCGCTCCAGCTCTGCCTGTTTCCTGCGATGTCGCTCTGCCTCCCGAAGCTTCAGGTCGAGAATCTCGGCTCTGTGGCGATGCTCAGCTTTGAGCTTCTCCTGCTGGCTCAGGGCTTCTCTAGTATTCTTCTCCATGACTTCCCGCAAGTCCTGTAATTCTTTCTGTCGCTTCAGTGCTTGCTGTTCATCAAACCGTCTCAGCTGTTCACGCGCCATCTCTGAGAAGGCTCGCAACTTCCTCTCTTGCTCCTCCTGCCACATGATGGCTAGAGCGACAGCTCCTCAGACCCGGATCCACCTGAATTTCTCAGCACCACAGCCTCCTGGCGTCCAAACCTCCAGAGGCCTGGTTTGGCTCCGGCCCTCTCCTCTGGCTGGTCTGCTTGTCTCCGCACTGCTCCCTCGGCTGGCTGGCTGGCTGGCTGGTCACCTCCTTTCTCCTCCTCGTGCTCTTCTCTTCTCTCCTCCTTTTCCTCTGGAAGTCCTGCCCTTCTTATCTTGCCACCTAGGCAGTCTGAGGGTGGGGCTTCCGGTCCCCTCAAGGTGGGGCGGGATCTCCTCTTTCTTTCCCACTGGGGCGTGGCAATTACACCAAGGTGGGGAGGGGCTTCTTCCCCTCAGGTTATTCCACACATCAGTGCTCATTTGCATGGTTAGCAAGTATTCCACAAAACTTGGTGTCTGTAATATGGAGGTCAGATATGGCCAGCACCATCATTAGCTGTTGAGGGGTGTCATGTTGACTCCATCTCAGTTAAAAAGAGCAGAAGCCCACTCCATCTTCGCTAAGATATCCGCAGCCCTATGCAGGCAAGGTGAAACCTGTGCCCTCCCTTGAGTGGGTGATTCCACCTGCATCACATGAGCCCCGGCAAATCCATGCCCCAAGTCTGAACTCAAATGATAGGTTGCTTCAAACAGTTGCTATGAGGCACAGCGTACCTCCATTGGCCACCTGCATGTGACCTGGCATGCTCTGTAAGGGTTTAAGCTCACGGGCCACATTGTGTTTGCCTTTAGAACCCACCCTGAGTGTGGCTCGGGGCCCAAGGTTCCAGTTCCCGAGTCTAGGCTGCGGCCCTGGCCAGCCAATCTGCTCTTTCAGGTTGCTGGGCCGTGACCCTGTCTGGTCAGTATATTTTTTCCTTCCCCAGTAAACCCATCTTTTTACTTGAGACTGTCTCTCAGTGTCGGACTCTTGCAGGGATGGGGAATTTTCCCACACGCACACTCGGACCCCATTACAGTCTGGTCCCCTCCCTTGGGCAGACCCCATTACAATTACATTAGACATGGCTGTTGATGTGTTCTAGGAATGTATAGCCCATTGCCCAGGATTTTCCTCTTCAGTGGGTACCATGATATCATGGTACCACCACGTCACTACCTGGGAGTTATCGCTGCTCTTTATCTTCAGCACTGTTATGCTTGGAGCCACCTAATGGCCCTCATTCTAGATAGCTAATTCTTGGGGGCCTTGTCGGCTGGCAGCGTGCTGGCCCACCTGAATTCAGGTGAATGGTGGGGGCAGTCCCGGCCCCCTGTGAGGTCCTGACCTTCCTGCTGGGGTGTGGTGGGGGTAGGGTGATGTTGAGCAGGGTGGAAGAAGTCCTAGCTAGCTAATTCTGAATGGACTTGCTGATCTCGGTTGTCTTGAGTCCGCTGGGCATTGGCCACTCAACCTTTGCTGCACATTGTTGTATTCCGAGAGCGAGAATAATCCGTTGAGGCACAACTTAAGGTGGGAAGGAGTTTTATTTCCAAAGGGATATTATTTACAATGTAAAGCCCAGAACCAGAACCAGAGCCACCTCCACCTCCTGATGCTTGCCTGCGACTACCTTATCCTGGGTGAGTTACCCAGAACCCAGGCCTGAGACCTGTCTTGACCTGAACTCTGAACCTCCACTTTAATTTCTTTTATTTTCTGTTTTCTTTTTGTGGAGCAAAGGGACAGTTTAGTGTACAACACAAAGCAGCCACAGTACTAGGAAGTTGAGCTTCACATTCCTAACCACGACACAGAACAACTGGACATTCTCATGTGGAGCTGAAAGGAAAAAAGGGAACGCCCCTGTATGCAAATTCACAGGCAAATCTCATCCGCTTGATAATCTCTGGTTTCCATTGACTGGATGGCCACCAAACGGCCCTCATTCTACATAGCTAATTCTTTGCCTACAGAGGAGAGCCAATGGTGAGCTTGTAACTGGTGTTTCACTAGTTACTTACTCTTCTTGAGTCTGTTTCACTAAAGAGAACGTGATACTAGACGAGCTTCAAGGAATAGTCCTGCGCCATTTCCAGGAGTCCTTCCCAGAATATGAAATCCTTAACCATGGGATCTAACATCAAAGTGTCCTTGTTAGGACACATGACCTTTTCCTTGAATGAGTTTTGTGCATCTGCTGTTGTATTTTCATCTTGAAGCTGCACTGGGAATGGGCCCTAGACATTTCACCTTGGTTAAAAGAGGAAAGATGTTAAGAAGTGGGCACACATATTAGCGAAAGGAAGGCAGTGCAGATTCTTCCTCTGACTCGGGTAAGGAGCAAAGCTTTGCGTGGTTTCTCCATGCCACGATTTGCTCACCGACAGTTCCTGGGTGGAGTCCAGATTCACAACCAGCAGAGCCTTCTGGATTTTAGAGACGGAGTGGGACAGAATCCGCAGCTCCCTTGGGCACAGCTGGATGCTCTATCCTCAGATCAGCTTCTTGAGTAGCTAGGTGTACAAGTGTGAGACAGTGGCACCTGGCTTTCCATACCTTAAAGGGGATCTTATGTGGTTTTCTAGTTTGGGGAATATATCTGAACAGGGGTGCGATGGAGGGAGAGAGGTAAAAATTGTGGCCTAAGACCAGCTCAGAGAAATGACTAAAGTATCCAACTTTCTGAAACATACTGGACAACAAGGAAGAGACAATAGAGATAAAAATGATCAACTGCGTGTAGGGGTTTTTAGCTCCCCCAAGCCCCCCTTTCCCCCCACCCCCCGCCGGGCTCCCCTGACCTGCGGAAGAGATGGGGAAGGCACGCCCCCCCACCATACAAGCCAAGAAAGGCAAGGGCCAACAGACCACCCCCACCCAGCCCTCCCTCACCAGTGGACAATCAGACGCATATGGGAGTCAAGTCGGTGCAAGATCTCGTTTATTGGGGGGAACACGTGTAACTAATACAAGACACAGGAGCCAATCGGGTCAAAGATCGGCAGGAAGGGGCGGGGTGTAGCTGCACCTATCTAGGGACTGTAAGGGGAGGCCTGAGCATGTCTGGAGACCAACCCTTGAGGCGGCCTGATTTTTCATGACAGCCCACAGAACCGCCCCTCCAGGTTCACTGTCAGATGCCATCTTAGCCACACGTGGCCCCGGGGCTGGGAAACAGGCGGGGCCAGCTAGTTGACTTCCTCTCCCCTGTGACCAGGGCGTGTCCCACACTGCTCAAACCTCTTGAGAACTTTTGCAAAAGTAAGCAAGGCCAGTTCTATTGAGTCAATCATGTGGACACCTTCAGCAGTTACTGAATCTGCAAAGATACAGCCAAGATATTGTAGCCCATGCAAACCTCTTCTAGTTCCATAGTGCAGGTATAGAAGCACACTAAAATTCTAAATCAGACACGCCTTCTTCCAGATACAGCTGTCTTCAGTTGCTTTGCTGTTGCCTCTCTGCAACCTTACGGTGAGGATAGGGACGCAGTGAGATCAGGAGCCCCAGAAGGAAGAAGTCAGAAAGCCCTTGGGGACAGGAATCTCCTTGCACTGCAAACATTTCTCCAAGAACTGCTTCAGACGTACAAAGGAACCCATCTGTCCTGGACTTGTGATGGCCTCAATTCTGGGGAAGTAGTCCTCCTGAATGAGAAGTATCATCTTCCAGAACTGGACCTGGTACTGCTTCATGAGGGCATTCCCACACACCTCCAAGAAGTCCAAAAGGAGGGTGGCTGTCACATCTGCTAGAGGTTCCATGTTTAAGATTTGTGCTAACCAGCGCCAGCCATGATTTAAGCCATGAGGGTGAGTTGCTTGTTGGTTTCCATATGGCCAGCGGAGCTGGATGATGGCCGCATACAGACGGATCATGCCAGACATGCGCTTCAGGAAGTTGTCCTGCGCTTCCATCTTGGAGTCTTTCACTTGGTAGCCAAGCATTCGCTGATAGTCCTCCAGAGCCATGCCCTCCTTGAAAGCAGGGTAGAATGGAACCGAGAAAGGGCACTTCTTATAGAGATGAGCGAGGATGAGGTTTCCCACTCTAGGGTGAAGCTCCCAGATCCCAGACGCCACCACTGCCATGGGGAACGCTGCTTCATGGTGAGAGGCCACCTCCACCTCGCCTTGTTTCACAAACTTCTGTGCCACTTTGTACTTAACAAAGTCCAGAGCTTGTGGGTGAAGGGTGACTGACACAGAGCGCCCAGCAGACTGCACCGGCTCTCCAGAGAGCAGACTGTTGATCTTGTCAAAGACTTCCTTGAGTTTCGAGCCTGCAATCGTGGAGATTTGGCTGACTGGGATAGTGGCGGCCTTGTGCAGGTCCATCTTTAGTTTCTTCATCTGACTGTCCTTGCTGCTGCTCAGGCCTTCAAAGGACAACACACACTGAGCAGAGGCCTCCTGCAGCTGTTGGTACCACTGCATGGTACTGTCTTCCCCGTTCACTTGGAGCTCTTCGTTCTGTGTCCCTCCTGGGTCCTGGCTGGGGACCGGGGATTGGGGTGGGGGCCCACGACCCCTGTTGCATCTGCCATTCTTGCAGCTTGAGTCGGGCCTCCTCTTCATCCTGCCGTTCTTGTCTTCACAGGCCCTGGTCATTTCCCGGGCTAAGTTCCTGACAAGATCCCGCATTTCCTGCAAGGCTCGCTCAGCCTCAGCTTGGTTTTCTGCCGTGGGATAGCCGCTCTGTGATGCAGCACCAATGATCCCAGAGATCAGGCTGCAGAGCTGGTTGCCCCGGGTGCGGAAGGCAGCCAGGCCGCCCACCCGTAGGTCCCTGTGCTGCTGGTCAGAGGCGTCCAGCTGCTGGCTGAGCCGCAGCACCTCCTCCTGGAGGGCGAAAAGGCTCCGAAGCCGCACCTGGCCTTCCTCCTCGTGCAGCCGCTCCAGCTCTGCCTGTTTCCTGCGATGTCGCTCTGCCTCCCGAAGCTTCAGGTCGAGAATCTCGGCTCTGTGGCGATGCTCAGCTTTGAGCTTCTCCTGCTGGCTCAGGGCTTCTCTAGTATTCTTCTCCATGACTTCCCGCAAGTCCTGTAATTCTTTCTGTCGCTTCAGTGCTTGCTGTTCATCAAACCGTCTCAGCTGTTCACGCGCCATCTCTGAGAAGGCTCGCAACTTCCTCTCTTGCTCCTCCTGCCACATGATGGCTAGAGCGACAGCTCCTCAGACCCGGATCCACCTGAATTTCTCAGCACCACAGCCTCCTGGCGTCCAAACCTCCAGAGGCCTGGTTTGGCTCCGGCCCTCTCCTCTGGCTGGTCTGCTTGTCTCCGCACTGCTCCCTCGGCTGGCTGGCTGGCTGGCTGGTCACCTCCTTTCTCCTCCTCGTGCTCTTCTCTTCTCTCCTCCTTTTCCTCTGGAAGTCCTGCCCTTCTTATCTTGCCACCTAGGCAGTCTGAGGGTGGAGCTTCCGGTCCCCTCAAGGTGGGGCGGGATCTCCTCTTTCTTTCCCACTGGGGCGTGGCAATTACACCAATGTGGGGAGGGGCTTCTTCCCCTCAGGTTATTCCACACATCAGTGCTCATTTGCATGGTTAGCAAGTATTCCACAAAACTTGGTGTCTGTAATATGGAGGTCAGATATGGCCAGCACCATCATTAGCTGTTGAGGGGTGTCATGTTGACTCCATCTCAGTTAAAAAGAGCAGAAGCCCACTCCATCTTCGCTACGATATCCGCAGCCCTATGCAGGCAAGGTGAAACCTGTGCCCTCCCTTGAGTGGGTGATTCCACCTG